>NW_017306822.1:218350-264809 GCF_000935625.1 Nanorana parkeri | reverse complement strand
CCCCCCCCCCCCCAACCTGTCATATCTACAGCTATGCAGTCTGCAAAGTCCATGCTCCCTGCTGATTTGGGGAGCTCTAAATCAGACTCAGCAGGCAATGCGTTACCCCTGCAGAGAGACCACTGCTTCCACACAGAGAGTAAGGGTTCTTCTCTACAGCGTGCTAGAAGGGGACAGGAATTTCTACTACGAGCAGTGAAAAAAATTTGAAGCAAGCCATCACCCACCTCTGTGGTTACAGCCACTGTGGAGCAATCATCCTCAAAGTTTGCAACAGAGGCTTCTCAATTTTACTTTGATTTTTTGTTTTTTGCAGCACAACTCCTAATTGCCAGCAATTGTTTAGCTAGTTTTCATCCTTCTTAATCTAAGGTATTACAACCTTTCTTAATCCTTTGCCATTCAGCAGTGCTGTGACGTGAAGTTAGGATTCTGTTGTAAAGGGTGTACTAAGGACTCTTCTGTGAATGGGGGACTGAGAACTCTGCTGTGAAAAGAGGGGGCTCCGGACTCTTCTGTGAATGCGAGACTAAGGACTCTTCTGTGAATGGGGGACTGAGGACTCTGCTGTGAATGGGGGACTGAGGACTCTGCTGCGAAGTGAGGGGGCTCAGGACTCATCTGTGTATGCAAGACTAAGGACTCTTCGTTGAATGGGGGACTGAGGACTCTGCTGTAAAGGGACGGGGCTCAGGACTCTGTTGTCAGGAGGGGATTCTGATGTGAATGGGGACATTGCTGTGAAAAAGGAGAACTCTGTTCTGAAAGGGGTTCCTGATGTGAAGGGGGGATCCTGACATTAAGGGTGGCTTCTGATAAGAAGGGTTGAGCTCCTGATGTAAATGTGGGGCTTCTGGTGTAAAGGGGGATCTTTAGATGTGAAAGGGGGGGCTCTTATGTGAAGGGGGGCTGATCTGATAGGCGGCTTCTGAGGTGAGGTGAAGGGTTGGGCTCCTAATGTGAAGGTGGGGTTTTCAATGTGAAAGGGGGTATCTGATGTGAAGGGGGGCTCCTGATGTGAAGGGGGGACTTTTTTTGTGCATGGGGTCCGATCTTTAAATTCATAAAAGACATCTATCCAATATAAGGGCCTGGTTTGGATTTTGGGGAATCACGTATCATTTTTGCATTTGCGTTTTTTACATTTTGGACTCGGACGCCTCAAGATTTTGCATAATTTTATGGGGTGCCATGACTAAAGAAAGGTTGAAAAACTCTAGTCTAATGTAAATATAGAGCAGGAGCACTTAAAAAGGGAGGAGGGAGGAGGGGGCAGGGGTTGGGAGAGAAAACGGCTAAGACCCAACTTTACTGCTTCTATTGTGAACTTTGAGGATGAATTGCTCGACCGTTTCTGCAGCTACATAGATCAGTGTGGTTGTTTTTTAAAAGCATATTTACTGCTTGTTTAGGAAATGTAAATATTTTAATATCTAAAACATGTCAACAGTTTGCTTTAAGGGTGAATTGCTCCACAGTGGCTGTAAAGCATATTTAGTGCTGGTTGAAAATACATAAATATTCAGATGTTCGTAGCCAGTCCACTGTTCTTCGTTAAGTATCTGACTTCAACTTCCTATTTCATATGTTTTGCCAATACTCAAATTATAAAGAATTAGTTCCCCAAAACTGATATGTTTTTTTATATGTAGGCTCATACCACTCTTGGTTTGTGTCAGCAGCTGGCCTCTTTTATTTCTTATAGGACACAGTGGTGTGATATATGCACAAGAAACTGTCAGTTGTTGAAGAGTTTTCAGTCTGTGATACCTCAAGATCACTTGGATTTTAACAAGAGTCCTTCAAAAGTGAAGAGCATTAAAGCCGCAGTCAATGACTTCAAACAACTGGCGGACTTTTAAAGTAGAACTCTAGCCAAAAAATGTTTATTCGTGGCAAAAATGAGTAACAGTAGTAACTCCACCATGTGACAACAATCACCAGGACGGAAAGAGAGTAAAAGCTAACAGGAGTCAAACAAAATCTCCCAGTTGGGACATCTACTCAAGTCACAATTGTAAATGGTGCGATTTACCTTTGCTTAGGGGAGGTTTCCTTTCACTTCCTATTGCATCTTTGAGACCAGGAGTAAGGGAGAATCCCCTCGATGGGGACACAGACAGAAGTGAAAATCTGATAGAAGGTCTAACTATTTCTTATATAAGCAGATGCTGTGGAGACATCTGCTTATATATGGTCTGGACACTTAACCTAACCTCTGAATTAGTTCATGTGACCTTCAGCATGCATCTTTGGCAAGTCTTCAGTAAAAGTAAATGAAGACTCTGAAGACAGGTATATACAGTACATGCTGGATTTCGTTCACCTAACCAGCCTCCATAAAGCCTCAATAAGAAGTACTAGGAGGTGGCGGTTCCCTTCCTGGTTGAATGACACCATGTGTCATGCAACCCACTTTCTGTGAGCCA
This sequence comes from Nanorana parkeri, assembly GCF_000935625.1. Taxonomy (NCBI): domain Eukaryota; kingdom Metazoa; phylum Chordata; class Amphibia; order Anura; family Dicroglossidae; genus Nanorana; species Nanorana parkeri. The sequence continues at coordinate 262,380 of NW_017306822.1, read as the reverse complement.
AGGGTGTCATGGACCTGTCCCCTGGGGTTATGTCACCCAACTGCTCTGTACTCACAGGAGAATGCTGCAAGGTATGGTGTCCATGTCATTACGTAGCACCATTCTCTGCAACATTCTGGACCCGCCTAACATCAGAGGAGGAATATGACCTGTGATGTCAGGTCACTGGACCTTAAAAGAAAGGAAAAAGGGTATTTATGCAAAAGTAAATGTAACAATTGATTGATTTAGGGACAGGGTGCAAGAACTGTGGGGGTAAATGTAACTATGAGTTCTTCCTCCTTAGCTCTGGTCATGGTGCATATAAAAATCAAAGGATCCTGAGCTGTGAGTAAAGAAAATATGCCTTTACCATCATCGTAGAAAGGAATTCCTTACCCCTGATGGGTCACAGAGAGCAATAAAAATCTGAAAGAAGATCTAACTAGTTCCTGTAATAAGCAGATGCTGTGGTGCTTTGGGTCTGGGCACTTAACCTAACCCCTGAATTAGGTCACTTCAGCATTTCTGGCAAGTCTTCAGTAACAGAGAATAAAGACTCTGAAGATAGGTAAGTACAGTATATACTGGACTAAGTTCCCCTAATCACCTCCATACTACCTGCCTCAAAAAGAAGAACTGGGATGTGATAGGTCCCTTCCTGGTTGAATGACACCTTGTGTCGTACAACCCACTTTCTGTGAGCCAAGGGTGTCATGGTGTCATGGACCTGCCCCCTGGGGTTATGTCACCCAACTGCTTCATACTCACAGGAGAATGCTGCAGGGTATTGTGCTCATGCAGTGGCATAACAATAGCCATATCAGTCCATGCGGTTACTATGGGGCCATGGAGGTGGAAGAGGGCCCCCAATAAGGATTGCAGAAGTTGCTGCTGACACTGATATTATTAATCAAGAAGAGCTGACTTTGATATTATTGACAGTAGGGAGGTTTCTGGGGGACCCCATCATAATTTTGCTATAGGGCCCCATGATCTGTGGTTACGCCCCTGTGCCCATACCATTACATAGCACCATTCTCTGCAATATTCAGGACTTACCTAACGTCAGCGGAGGAATTTGACCTGTGATGTCAGGTCACTGGACCATAAAAGAAAGAAAAAAGGGTATTAATTCAAAATTAAATATAACAATTAATAAAACGGCGGGGGTGTTTCAAGGAAGGGGTGCTGGAACTGGAAGGAAGGGGTGCTGGAACTGGAAAGAAGGGGTGCAGGAACTGGAAGGAAGGGGTGCAGTATCTATAAGGGAGGGGGTGCTTAAATGTGCCTCTGAGTTCTTCCTCCTTTTTCCAGTGGGAGCTTTGGTCATGGTGCATATACAAAGCAAATGACCCGGAGACGTGAATGAAGAAAAGACGCCTTTACCATCATTGTAGAAAGGAATTCCTTACAGTAAGAGTGATTCAGCCGTGTTATTCCTTACTGCAAGAGCTGGTGTTGGCGCATCCACTGAAGGTATCAGAAATAGCTCAGACACGTTCATTGGAACATACAGTATCTCCAGTTATAATTAGCAGAGGAAGTTATCAGCGAGGTGAGGCATTGATCCAGGGAATAAAGCTGACTCCTATTCTTGTTATCAGGAAGGAATTCAATTTTCCCGGTGAGACTGAACTTGCCGCTGAGAATAATGGATTTGTTTTGCTTTCTATTTCCAACAACATGGCTAAATTGGTGCCGGAATATCAGGATTTCTTGGAAGAGGTCCATGATGCCAAACAGGAAACCGGGGACCCTCCAGGTATACTCCAGAATTATAAACAGCTTGGCATTGCATGTGTCAACTCACTGGAATTATAGTCATGGGGTGTTTTCAGTAAATACAAATTCTGAGTAACTAACTAATGTAACATTTACCAGAAAGGAATCATTGGCGTGACTTTCCAGTTTTAATTTCCCTTTAATTTTGAACCATTACTGAGCTTTAAAGGGATAGTAACTTACAATGGAAGCTGCTTCTTCATGGTTCAAAATTGTAATTTTCCTGCAGAATCAGCTGGTCCCCTGAGCACTGGTCCTGATATCCTGTTTTAGGGTGGCTCCTTTCTCTTGCAGCATCCTATGAAGGGCTGTGCCTACAGATCACGGGGGCCCCATAGAAAAAATGTGATGGGGTTCCCCTGATGACCTCTCTCTGAGGTGTGAGTAATGATGCCAGGATCCCAAAGATTCCTCTTGTGCATCTGAAGTCGTCTCTACACTGTAGACTTTACAGGGGATTAGAGTTGTCGTCAACTGCAACCAACCACTCCAACCCTTAATGATACAGGACTGTGTTATCTCCACATGTTCTAGGTTTATTTGCCTCAACAACCTCATCGGACCCCCTTCCCTTCCACTGCCAGGCCCCATAGCAGGCCGCCTGGGCTGCTATGGCTATAGTTACACTTTGGTGTGCTGGTGATATACTTTACTCCACAAATACAGAGGCACAGCAAGGTGAGCCGCTACCCTCCTCTTTGCTCCTCCATCCTCCCTTCTTCAAGCTAGTAGATGGACAGCTGCTGGAGACTGTGCTGTCCCTTGTGATCTTGCACTGTACAGGAAATTCAGGGAAGCTGAGCTGAGAGAGTTGGAGCTGTTTGGAAACACGATGACTGTAAGTGCCTGGGTGAAAATTTTAAGAAATACTTTGCTGGGCGATGTACAGTATATTTGTTTGATCTGGACCCATTATTGAAAGCTTTAGTTTGTTACTACTTTAAAGAAAACCTCTAGGATTTTTAAAAATGAGCTAGCCCCACACTGCAAGGGTTAAGTGCTTGTGTTGTCTAGGGCTCTTCCTCGGGCTCCGGCAGTCTAAGGACCCATGAAGTAATTACATCTAATGCAGTCCATTAGATGTGAGGACGATGAGGGAGATACCACAGTCAGAGTACGGGTGACGAAAGGTGAGCAGTCACTGACACAGGACCAAGGATCGGGTGACTATATTGTCTTTATTTTTGCCCCTAGACCAAAACAAGCACCGGAGGAACCTGGTGTTCTTCTTAAACTTCTTTAATCTTTATATAACCAGAGGAGAAAACCAAAAGATCTCCACAAGGGAGCGGGAGCCAGTCCCACATCCTTTTGCATGCACGAGTGTCCCACAGTTCCTAGACCTTGCCTAGTCCAATCCAAAGAGATGCTCACTGCTAGAACAAAATGGTTTTAATACAAACAGAGCCCATTGTAGACAAGTATCAAGATAAGGAACCTTGATGTTTTTCACACACACAGTGCTTAGTCAACAGTCATCACGTTAAAGGGAGGGCAATGTCCTCTTAGACAGCTAACACAAGAATAGTGTCCACAAGGGAAAATTTCCCTTATTTTCCTGTTGTGGTGACAGCTCAAAATGTTGTATTGACTCTAAGCTTTCGTCCCAGTAAGGGCTTGTTTCCACCAGCCCACGCATCTACCGCGATGCCCCCTTCCCGGAACGCAAGGGATCACATATATACTATCTCCTTGCGTTCTGGGGCAGGAGGGGGCGTTGCAGTACCATTCAAGTCATTTACACTGCAGACACGCCCCCGGCTGCAGTATGATCCGCCGCACAGGAACGCGTGGTAATAAAATGCCCGGCGTTCCAGTGCGGTGGGATCGTAAAAAATCGTGCACAAGGAAAAATAGAGATGTTAAATCTCCCCATGAAAGGTTCTAACCCTTCCCTACTCTATCCAAAACTTGAAAAACATTTTGGCATTAGATACACTGTAAAGGAATTGTATAGCAGTTGTGTACATATTTTCTCCATTTATTGTGAAGCTTTTCTTCAGTATTGTATATAAATATGGTGTATTCTTCTACACAGCCAGCAGGTGGAACACTTTCATATATGTCCTTGACGTAGTTGATACAAACAAGTCCATGGGTCAATGAGTCAGAGCAGTGACTCCTCCCCTTCCGTCCCTTTACCACCATACAGCTTCTTTCTAGGTTTCAATCAAAGACAGCGCGCCTAAAAGGAGAAAACCTATGCTGTGCTCTACCTTCTGCATTATATCAATTACCTTATACATAAAACATATCAGACCCCTGAATTCATATATAGGATAGGACTCAGGGAAAACTCTAAATGCCCAAAATGTGGGTTTGAACCTGGTTCATTGATACATCTGTTGTGGAGATGTCCGAAGCTGAAACAATACTGGCAGGAAATAGTGGACATAATAAATATAGCTTTTGGAGTTCATATTTCTAATAATCCAAAGATATGTATTTTGGGTATTTTCGGATCTTCATACTATATGAAGGTGGCTATAACGAGGGCACTGTTTATTGCTCGGTGTAATATAGCCTTAAGGTGGATCTCAGCAGCGCCTCCCACCGTGGAGGAGTGGAAGAAAGAATTAGGTAGAGTGGTTGGATTTGAGGGAATCATGTTTAAACATAGAGGCAACATGGATACATTTGGCAAAATGTGGGATAAGTGGATTGAATATAGTAAGGGAGTTCGTCTATAATGTCTGTTCCAGTGGCGTAACAATCGCCATAGCGACCCAGGCGGCCGCTATGGGATGTGGGGGTGCTGGCTGTCACAGACACAGCTCAGCAGCGGCCACGGCGCATTTCCCCTCATAGCCGCTGCGGAGCTGTGTCAGTGACAGCCAGCCGCTGCGGCAGATGAGGGCGGTGTTCGGAATGGAGGAGGCGGGGCCCGCCTCCTCTTTCATCACTGGCCAGCGACCTAAGAGCAGGTGGGGCCAGTGATGTAAGAGAAGGCGGGGCCCGTCGATAGCAGAGGAGGCGGGACCCAGGGACGGAACAGGATTTGGGGGCGGAACAGGAGTCGGGGCCCAGGGACCACAAAGGCGCTGACAGGTAAGAGATCTGTGACCCTGCAGAACCCACTATAGAGAGTCCATGGTGGGCTCTTCAGGGTCACTCTCCGCTGGGGCTCTGCAAGTGGCATGACTAGCAATCACGGGGCCCCATACAAAATTTTGCTATGGGGCCCTGTGATTTCTAGTTACGCCCCTGGTCTGTTCCATCTGCTACTGGCATTGTGAGAAGAAATGTAATTTATGGAAATTGTGTTGTTGTTGCGGTTTTCTTTTAATTGTTTGTTTTTGTGATGTTGTTTTTACTATGTATTTATGTGTGTAAAAATGTCTTCCATGTCATGTAGAATTTAAATGTAAAAAAGTATTAAAGTTAAAAAAAAAAAGACAGCGTGCCTAAAAGGAGAACACTTCTGCGGTGCTCTATCACTTTAGAAAACACATTCTGAACTTTAGAGCTAAACAAAAGAAATATGAAGCCGTCTCTAAGCTCTTGACCTGCTACTTAATAATGTCTTGTCCAACCGGGGCACTGCTGGAAACCCTGAAACCCCAGATCACATGACCTAAGTCATCTACTCAGTGCCCTGGGGATTGCAGTAATAGATGTCATCGTCTCGAATATGAGAAATCACTTTGCTGATATTTAGGCCTTGTTCACACCAAGCGCAGAGCAGGTGCAGAGCAGATCAGTTACAGACCGGATCAAAACTGCGTCCAATGTATTCCAATGGTATTTTTTGCTCCAGTTCACATCGCAGCGTGCAGTACCAGAGCAGGTGAAAAAACTGTGGCAGGCCCTATTTTACCTGCTCTGGATCTGCAAACGCATCAAAAACGCATGCAAATGCCTGGAATGCACTGAAAGCCCATTTTAAACTTTAAAAAAAAATAAATCAATCATTTTTTTTTTTTGCCAAAAACGCGTCAAAAACGCGACCGGATCTGCTCTGCATTTGGTGTGAACAAGGCCTTAGGTGTGAGGTTTTTGTTTTGTATTTCATGCATCCAGTCTCACCCCTCCACCAATGGCTGCATTTTCCCCAACATTTCTTCAGAATTACGCTAGTTAGATCAAGTTACTAAATGTTGGTTAGCCTTGAGATATGCATTTAGAACATCCACTTGTGAATTCATGAATTATTAATGGGCTCAGTGATGATTAATTTTTTTCTTTTCAGTCATGTGATCATATTTACGAAATTACAGTTATGAAAAAAATATATTAGTCTTGGACCCAGATGAGATCCTAAGAGGATGAATGTAATACCAGGGAAAGGCATTTCCAAGAAACAGCTTATTTCTGCAATATATGGTTTATTGTCAAACTCCAGGCAGAGATACAAGACACAAAGTAATGGAGCTCTGTATTCATTATTAAAGATTTAGATTGCTTTTAAATGCAGAGGGGCTTCCTAAATTTGACTTGATATTAACCTTTTGTATCCACTTATACAGTAGCACTTAGATTGGCAGAGGGAGGGGCAGTACTGAAAGCCAATTAGGTGTGCTGAATACAAATGTGTTGACAAGAAACTTGTGATTGGAGGAGAGAGTGGACACAGTAGGTAGATGACCTCATCAGTCTGCTGCTGCTCCTTCAGTGTCCAGTCAGCAGGATGGGGGTTGAGAGAGGACACCACTATATTTACCTTATTGTAAGTGGTGTCATCCACCTGGCTGTCCTGTCTGATGGGGCTGTGTAAAATCTCAAATGAAAATACTTTGTCAGGGAAAACAGCTCCCTCGTGTGCATTTCATAGGTGTATAAGGCATTGTTCGGCTCTCTGGGTGTGAAGGGGGATGTAGTACCCTTAGTTTTCCAAGGGGTCCTCTTTGCCTCGCTAGAGGGTATAATTAGCAGGGGTAGAAGGACTTTATGGGTCTTTAATGTAGATAAATGAGCTAGGGAGAAGAGCAAAGATAATCTTTTGTGGGTCCTTGTGGGATTGACAGGGCCACAGCTAGAAAACTATAGTTTCCCAGGTTCTCTATGTTCCCCTTAGGGGGGATGTCGCTGTTTCTTTCTCAAGTGGGTCTCACCAACTGGAAAATTCAATTAGAGAACACCTTGATGTGGACTTAAGTCTGGAAATGGAAAGCCATGACAATGGAACCATACTAAAATGGACTGTTTTATTTTACCTTACCTTCGGTAAAGATGAGTTCAAGCTGAAGATAGAATAAGTCTCTTCTTCTGGAGGATCACAAGGTGGCCTATATCGGGAGAATTGAGTGCAGGTATTGGCTTGGTTAGGGAACTGGTGGGGGCTAGGAGAAGGAGGGTCAGCCAACCTGGCAGTGGTGATGAGTAACTCATGTGGACTACGTGCTTTGTAGCCCACGACCCACAACAGACCTGGACTGCAACCATAGGATCTGCAGACCTATACAACCATGTTACAAGTGTGTGATTTTCTTGACATGGCCTATTTGCCTTGCAGCACATGACCCCAAACAGACCTGGCCTGCAACCACAGGATCTGGGGACCTGTATAACTGTGTTACAAGTGTGTGTCAGCTTCCTGACATGGCCTATTGGCTGCAGATTGTGGAGCCGGAGCAATGGACTGGGATATCTGAACTTCCATCACTGGAAATCAACAGTAGGCCTCAACACAGGAACTGGCTTATCAACACAACGCCGGAAAGGCGCTACATGTGTATGTAGCTGTTGACTTGGATTTCAGCTCTCATTAGGGAAACACAATTCAAGGATTGCTGGAAGGAGTGCCATTTTAATGTATTATTGTGAATTTTCCTAAATACCTATAGCCTGGATGAGTCGTAAGAAAGGGCAAAGAAACCAAGAAGAGTGAAGACATCAATGAGAAAAGAAAAGGGGGAGAGAAGCGATGACGTGGGACAAGAAACAATTGCATCAGCTTTTGCCTAAAGGTTTCCAGAGACCTTTGGGACCCTAGCAAAGCCATGCTGTCCGTTATCAGCACTGAGCCTTGTCAATAGATAATACAGCCTGTCAGCCCAATTCTAAGGGGGCACCATCTGCTAAGAAAGGGAGAGAATACAGGTCAAACAGCAATCCCGGAGATGTAAGGCTGGATTGTTACAACAACACAAGAGTGGAGATCTGAATTACTACAAATGTCTACTGATGACTGGTTTTCTTTAATGAAATATTTCAGATTCTAGCATTCATATTTGTGTATAAAGTTTGCCAAACTTGTGGTCATATCCCACTGGATTAAATCTAATTTTATGCTCAAGGTCTCCTTAGGCTTTATTATTGTTTTGAATCTATCTAAGTCTATTTTTGCTGCTCGCCTGTACGCAGTGGCTGTGGGAAAAAGGCGGAGGTCCCAGTGTTTTCCCGTAGTGTATATCCTCTTCCCTGGTGGATAGGAAACAGCAGGAAGGATGCCCCCCGTGACACTCCACAGTGTCTCCGCCTCGCCTGTTCTCCCATCCATCCGGATACGTATCCTTCTGCCTCACCACACGTCAAGTTCAGCAACAAAATAAATCAGCAAAAATTTAAGACAGAAAATAAACATTGATATCTAAACTCTAAGATACCGTCTTAGAATTCTGAAGTGATATATGACAATTCCATCATGGTATCTAAGAGTTTAATTGTTAAAGAGAACCTGTGCTTATGCCCATGTAGGGTGAATGTGACTCCCTCCCTTTTAACCCATGTGGCAGCACTGGTACTTGGTGAATGGCCCCACAAGCACTCAACACTGCAACATGGGGTCGGGAAGAGAAATTTGGAGCTTGGACAGGGTTTCTTCTCTTTACTGATTGTGACTGTATGGAGACCAAATAAAGGGAGGCATGTACAACTGGAGAAGGAGCCACTTAAAGTGAACTTGTTGCTTTGCATGGGAGAAAGTATAGCTGCACTTTAAAATTGATCCAATTGCTCTTCAATGTTCTACTGATGTTTCCAGTGGCTGTAGGACAAAAGTTGCTCATAGAAATCCCAATATTTGCAAAGTATACTTGGGATCACTTCACTAGCGATCCGGCTTGTCCAAACCAACATTCTGCTCTATATTTTGAGTTCTGGCAGTAGATTCTGGTAGTAGTAGGTCCTCCCAAAAGGTTCCACCGCACGGCTCTCTCAATGGGCCTGGGTGCCCGACTCATCTTCATTGACTAACTAAAGTCCAAATAAGGGGCTCTATGTTATGATAGCATGGTGCCCACATGACCACACACTACATCTAAATAAGGGGCTCTATGTTATGATAGCATGGTGCCCACATGACCACACACTACAACTAAATAAGGGGCTCTATGTAATGATAGCATGGTGCTCACATGACCACACACTACATCTAAATAAGGGGCTCCCTGTAATGATAGCATGGTGCTCACATGACCACACACTACATCTAAATAAGGGGCTCTATGTAATGATAGCATGGTGCCCACATGACCACACACTACATCATCAATAAGAGGAATGGTTGCCTAAAGTTGGCCATACCTTACAAGATCTTTCTTGTTGAACCCCGTGGACTGAATGAGAAAAATCACTCTATAAGCTAAAGTGTATGGATGGCGGAATCTCCTCTGTTGGCTATTGCAGGTTCCGGCTGTCAGGATACCCGACGGGTACAGTCCAGGATCCTTTAGTGAAAATCAATTGACTTTAGAGTGCTGTAGAATGATTCATTAATAATAAAATACATGAACTTCTAACATCATTTGCTGCACCCAAAGAGCTGACAATCTAATGCCACACACACACATAGAAAGGGATTGCCTATTTTTATTCACAGCATAGGTCCACATAGCTGTCAAAGTTTAAAAAAATTAATACATTTTATTCAATGTTTCTCCCCTGTACCCTACAACCCCCCAACTGTACCCCCTCCTGCTCCATGTATTAAAAAATATACTGCATACATATTATAATTAAAAATATCTTCCAGCTGGTCACAAGACAGGGTCCACTTTATCTGGGTTTGACAATGGGTGAAGCTTACTGTTAGTGACATGTGCCATAGTGACATGCAACTGCCGTTCTGTGCAGCAATACACCGTGAGCCCAGCCCGGCATGATGACTTTCCTCCAGGGGTTGTGTCCATGACAGCCTGGGCTCACAGGAAGTGGGTTGAGTGACATTGGGCATCAATCAACCTGAGGACTGGCACTGGACCATGGAGAGGTGAGTTTGTGCGTGTGTGTGCAGTTCTGGTGAGAAGGCAAGTATTGCAGCAAAAGCTGGATTTGTTTTGCTTTATACCCATTGGGCAATTTATTTCTCATTATTTTGGAAAAGTTAATGTAATTTGACTACACTAAGGCCTCATTCCCACTGTAATCGGCCCGCACGTACAGCTCTGTGCTGCGTGCACGGCTGTATCGAGCAGCTCCAGGGAAGGACAGGTGCTGCGTGTGATTAGTACGCATCCCCTGTCCTTCTCTATGGGAGTACATGGCCATACGCAGCCCTACGCTCACGTCAAGTGCAGGTCCGCAGGGGTGCGTGTTTCCTGGCTCAGACGCAGACAGGATCTATCCTGTCATCGTATGAGTACGCTCACCCGCACCCACACGGACATGCAGGGCGGGTGAGCGTTGGGGGGTGTACGGCTTCGTAGTCCCATAGAGAAGGAGAGGGGCTGCGTACTAATCACACGCAGCGCCTGTCCTTCCCGGGAGCTGCTCGATACGGCCGTGCACGCAGCACAGAGCTGTAAGTGCGGGCCGATTACAGTCTGAATGAGGGCTAAGTCTCAATACCCTAATTTTATTATCATCCTGGCCCCTGCACAGCGGGACTGGAAGAGAGAAGCACTCCGAGTCATCCAGTTCTGTCGCATTGCTTATTGCTGTCAATCTAACCCTGAGAGCTTGCTGACACATGGAGAGAACAGAGCGATGATTATCAGTGCTTTGATGCTCCTTCTTTGTCCAATCATGAGGTTAGGGAGGCAGGTCAGTGAAAAGGTGCATCTCTCAACTGTAGTAGAGGTAATTGATCTGGCTGCGCTGACTGGCAGGGGTGTCTGGACCAAAAGACTGGCTGAACTGAATGACAAAAACTTTTGTTCGGAAAGACCTACCTGTTTATTCCATCTCAGTGATTTTGTGTCTTGTCACTTTAAATGTTTTATGTTACTTTTTTTTTTGCTGTCTTTAGTTTCATTCTGTAAAAAAAAAGAGAAGCAAAACTCCAGCCAAAATATCAAGGTTAAAATGAACAGCCCAATAAAATATAAAATAAGAAAAACGCCTTTTGCTGCAATATTCAGCTTCAATCCAGAGATCTCCCCCGCAGTGTTTATCTTCTGCCACTAGATGTCCTCAGTCTGATGTCCAGTATCATTCAATCCACTTCTATGGACCCACCCCCAGCCTGTGATGGGACGGTGAAAGGAGAAGACGCACAGTGATGAGGTCACCTCTCTGCCACTTTGCTCTTTCTTCCTATCAGCATGCTTCTTGTCAGCACATGAACTGATTGGCTCCTTGTACTGCTTCTTTCTCTCTTACTCCAGCGCTGCTGTAGAGGAACTGGAAGAGGCAGATACCAGGTCAGATTCAGGTACTTACACTGCTTGTATTTATAAAATACAATTATTGATCCATTAATGGATAACTCCAGACATTTGTAAATAACTGCCTGGAGTTCAGCTTTAAATATTGAGCCTAAAAATTGCTTTTTGGCATAAAACAGTGCCAGGATAGTTATAAGGAACTTCCCCAACTAAAGCCCACCGCACACTTAAAAAAATGCCCCAATGCGCCTTTATTTTGCTTTCACCCATCAGGGCAAATTTTCACCCAAAGCTCATGATAACTGACAAAATTCTGCAAAATTTTTGACTCAATCCCTATTTACGGCAGGTGCTCTTTAAAAGGCCATTGGCTGCGCAAGTATCTTCTACCTTGATTCACCCCTAAAACTTTGCACCCTCTGCAGTAAGCGCACACTTAGCGTTTATGAAGCATGTGACCGATGTTACGAGCGACACCTGTCAGTGGGTAGGATGTCTTAAATGCTTGATTGGTCACGAGGTGGCATAGCTGGGTGAGTTCCTGAGTTCACTTTCCACCAGAAGGACATATGGCAGGGTTATACATGGGACACTCGGAGATTGCAGGGTCCCAGGACGATGAATTATAGGGTGTGGACCACTCGCAGCTCAGATTACAGCTGCATTATTCTTTTTTCCTCTGCAGCTATCTCCCTTTCCTCTGCTTCCTTCCATAGTCTGTCTCACCCTTTTCCCCCCCTCCACCTCCTCCCCTCCTTCATCCGTGCACTGCCGTCAGCTCCACCTCCTCTTCCTCTCCCTTTAACTTTCTCTTGCAAACTTTCAAGTCACTCTAGTGAGGGCTGCAGGCGGGAGCTGTAGGTGACAGATACTCAAGGGCAGCCACAGCCAAGAGCAGGGTGACCGCAGACGACCGCAGAAGCAGATATAGACCGAGTCACCCTTCGGATCGTAGTTCCTTTCGCCTGCTGCTGCTGAAAACATGCATCTCACCCCCGGCGGAGCTCCAGATTGGTGCCCTGACCCCAGGGTCCTCAAGGTGACGGTGGGGGGCCACTGCGTCCGCAGGGAGACCAAGACCAATGTCTCCAGGGGATCCAAGAAGTCGTTGATATTGCTGGATCTGCTGTGCCTGCTTGTGGGTAAGTTGGCACCTCTCGTTGAGATAAGTTGAATGTTCTGATAAGGTGGCGCAGAGGAGGGGACAATGGGAGTGATTTGCTAAAGGAGTAGAAGGTTTACCTAGTCCAGTCAAGTTGTGTTCATTGCAACCAGGCATGTTTATTCAAGTTCTCTGCCATAAGACCAGGTAGTAAATGTAAGTTCATTGGGGGTAACGGTGGTGGGAGAGATGGTTGCATGGGTATGCACGATGATAATCTTATAATGTCTTCTTGACTTTTTCCCATAAACTGAAGCGCTGTAGTCGGGGATGGAGAAAGGAAGGGAGCTGTCACTGCACAAATGAGATTTACTAACCAGTCCCTTCCCTTGATTCCCCTCAATTGGGTCAGTTGTGCCTCGTAGATCAAGAGATGGCAATCTACTGCCTATGTGCACCTGTAGTGAGATTTCTACTCCTTTAGTCCATCCTCCTCAATTACACAGTACAAGACACACAGTGCTTAAGCTGGCTATACACATTACAATCTGATCCAATGGTACAACCTCTGTTTCAACATGAGGACCTACCTAAACTGTTCATTCAGCTTAGTGCTCTGAGAAGGTCCTTTGGCACCCAAGAGAAAAAGGCCACCTCCACCTGTGAACTACTTCAGCAACATAGGTTGCAGTTCCAATCCATTGTGGGCCCCTCTTTTGCTGAAGAGCCTAAGGCAGCTGCCTTTTCTGCCTACACCTCGGCCCGGCCTCGATTCAGCTCATCAGGCAAGTCCTACACGCCATAGTTGTTGGTAGATCTAAACAAGATCGTACGGTCAGATTGTAAGGTGTGCGCTCAGTTTCAGTGCAAAATAACCCACGACTTGCAAATTTGACATTCAATCCTCCAGTATACCTTTAATTGTTATTGGCTGGTACAGGTATCGCATTCTGTGCTTAGTATTTTGCTCCTTCGGTCATTATAGTGAATAGACCTGATTGTCTACAGATGAAAAGTGTAGCAAAGATTTTCTAGCCCGGAGGTATACATATACTGCAATATTCTGATAAAAATACTGGCCAATGGATGACCAGCTTGATTGAGCTCACCACTACTCATATATTCTGTGTTGTCAGCAGTATAATAATAGCTGGCTCTGATCCCATTAGAATGATCAGTTGGAAGCATGCCATGGCCTTCGTATATGTTCTGAAGTCCCACTCGGAGGGTTGATATGAAATACAATCCATAATCTATAACTGCCTGTATTGTTGAACACATTTGAGGCTAGGGACACCACTTATTGGCTGTCAAGATAAATGTGTACCCTGTATCGTAGCCTATCAAGGCCTCTGTACACCAGGTCTGCTTTCTAGAAGGTCATGGTCAGTGACAGCTTCTGTGGTCGCTGGCTCTGACCAGCCCTCTCCTGCCCCCTACACTTCACTATTGGTTCGCAAAGACGCTATTTTAGTCAAAATGCATTTGAACCAAAGAGGGCGCCTGCAAGAGTTCTTAGAGGCCAGAATGGTATTGTATTGAGTTTACAAATGAAAACAAGAGCAAACACAAGGTAACCAAGGTGTTTCAGGGGCTCAGCAATCCCCCTTTATTGGGGCTTTTAACTCAACTAGATATATGCTGAACCCAGAGCATAGCTACGGAAAAATTCAGACCAAACCAGGGGAATAATAATTTAAGAAAGGGCCCTGTGTGAGAGCAGAACACTCAAGAACTCTAAGAACTCTTTTTTTGTCACCCTCTTTGGTTGAAAAACATATGGATTTCTCAAACTGGGGGACCTCTTTCTTCTGAGAGGGGCCCCTGTTTTGTGAAGAGCTGCTGACCGCAAGCCCTTTGGTTTTTTAAGAACTTCTTGTATTATATATCAGGGATATATTCATATCCAGCATCTCATTTTAATCCTTTCTTAGGCCCCTCTATTGATAAATACATATCTATATAAAGGAATTAGGACCTCCTTCCTCTGGCTGGGGTGCATCTAGTGATAACTAAATATCTAAAGGGGAACCCGGTTCTCCTTCTGCCTGCTGGAGATCCATCTACTGATAACTAAATATCTATATGAAGGAATCAGGACCTCCTTCTTCCTGCTGGGGATCCCTCTAGTAACAATTAAAGATCTATATAGAGGAATCAGGACCTCCTTCTTTCTGCTAGGGATCCATCTAGTGATAACCAACGATTTATAGAGCGGAAGGGAATCAGGACCCCCTTCCACCTGCTGGGGATCTCTCTAAAGATAACTACCGGTAAATATCTATTCGGCGATCACTAGAGGGATCACCAGCAGGAAGAAGGAGGTCCTAATTCCTTTATATAGATCTTTAGTTATAACTAGAGGGATCTCCAGCAGGAGGAAGGGGGTCCTGATTCCTCTATATAGATCTTTATATATCACTAGAGGATTCCCAGCAAGAGGAAGGAGGTCCTGATTCCCCTATATAGATCTTTAGTTATCACTAGAGGGATCCCCAGCAGGAGGAAGGAGGTCCTGATTCCTCTATATAGAGCTTTAGTTATCACTAGAGGGATCCCCAACAGAAGGAAGGAGGTCCTGATTCCTCTATATAGAGCTTTAGTTATCACTAGAGGGATCCCCAACAGGAGGAAGGAGGTCCTGATCCCTCTATATAGAGCTTTAGTTATCACTAGAGGGATCCCCAACAGGAGGAAGGAGGTCCTGATCCCTTTATATAGATCGTTAGTTATCGCTAGAGGGATCTCCAGCAGGAGGAAGGAGGTCCTGATCCCTTTATATAGATCTTTAGTTATCAGTAGAGGGATCTCCAGCAGGAGGAATGAGGTCCAATCTGGCGAAAGTTCATAACTAACCTTAGAAAGTATAATTTGACAAAAAAGAGTAGTTGATGTTTGGAACAGCAGAGCTAGTGAGTCAAGCAACGGTGAGTGATAACCATAGATCTATACTGAGACAAAATGGTTTCAAAAAGGGACAAACTTGGTGGACCATTTGGTCTTTTTCTGCCATCTCTTCTATCATAATGACAGCCAGGGAACAAGTATTTTCAGCATGAGATAGCGCAGGATTCATTGGAAGCAGCATTAAACATGACAAAAAGACTCCTTCTTTCCTCTTCCCTTCAACATGCTTCTACACACAGAAGGGCACTCTCATGTAGAAAAAGCTGGACTGGAAGATCCTAACACAGCTCAAGTCATTTTTTTGCCAAGTTTGCTATTTGGTGATATTTACTCTACAAATGAGTCACAATGCCAAGTATCAGAGAGCGCCGAGATGTGTAAATTCCCCTAATGAATGGGGGAAGTTTGCTGGTAAAGGGACACCCTTGATTGGCCAACGCAGTCACTTGAGACAAGATGTGACAGTTCTGCTTGTCAGGCATGAACTCCATCCCAGTGCATTGTGAAATATTCGAAGAGTAAGGAGTAAAATCACCAACCAATCCGATTGTACAATCTTCCTTAGATCTACCAACCACTGATGCCCTACTTCTCCTTTACAGTGTCCACACCGTTCCTGATCTGTGAGCTGGGATTGATCGCACCGGTCCATCGAGGATTCTTCTGCGACGACAACAGCATCCGCTTTCCGGCGACGAGAGAGGAGACAGTGAGCGACACCATGCTGATCAGCGTGGGTATCCTCATCACTGGAGTCGGTGTAAGTATCCAATGGGCAGAGCTCTCTGTTCACATGCAGGCAAAGCAGGCAGATGTCTATGGCACCACCAATCTACATCATGTCATGTGACAGTTACCCGTCATTGTATCTCACTCTGTTGGCTGTCTCTTCCCTTCTTCTTTCTTTTTCCTACTCTCTCCTTTCTTTCTTTCTTTCTTTCTTTCTTTCTCCTACTCTCTCCTTCTTCCTCTCTCCTTTTTTCTTTCTTTCTTTCTTTCTTTCTTTCTTTCTTTCTTTCTTTCTTTCTTTCTTTCTTTCTTTCTTTCTTTCTTTCTTTCTTTCTTTCTTTCTTTCTCCTACTCTCTCCTTCTTCCTCACTCCTTTTTACTTTCTTTCTTTCTTTCTTTTCTATAGATCTATCCGTTAATTTTTATGACTATTAATAGTTACATTTTGTACATTTAGAAACACTTCCAGCTTCAAAAAAAAAAAAATCTACAGCGTTGGCTCGAAGTAGCCAACCCCCCCTCCCCCCTGTGGTGGTCTAGTTCACATTTTCTCATCTCTTACAGTAAAGAACCCTTTCCATGTTAAACCTGTTTTCCTCCAGACCTGTCAGTCAGATAAGACACATTTATCGCAGAAGAGAATGTGAGAATTGGAGTAAAATCAAATGTCTTCAGTGTCATTTCCCTTCTGGTCGAATGTTCTCCAACAGATTAATTCATACATAACAGACGGAATGGGGAAATACCACATTATGGTCACCAGATGTCGATGAGGATGATAGTAAATAAGTATATGTTAGTAATGAGATACAATGTTACACCTTAAACTAACACTAAATTTAGGAGTTAAATCTTAAAAATACCTTCAAGTACCTTAACTATGAACAGCAATGTATCTTATTTGTGTATCACTCGGCTGTAGATCCTCAAATCATCTCTGAATTGGTGCTGACACTGTCCTTCCTTCTGGAGGGGGGCTACTTTTCTTCCCCATGGTCCCTGTGTGTGTTGTAAAGTAGTCACTGCTCCAAGCTCGCTGCCTGGATGGACTACAATCTCAATACAAATGAGTAAACTAAACGTGAGATTGTAGTCCATGACGGCAGCGAGTTTGGAGCGGTGACTACTTTACAACACACACGGGGACCATGGGGAACAAAAGTAGCTCCCCTCCAGAAGGAAGGACAGTGTCAGCACCAATTCAGAGATGATTTGAGGATCTACAGCCGAGTGATACACAAATAACATACATTTCTGTTCATAGTTAAGGTACTTGAAGGTATTTTTAGGATTTAACTCCCGAGTCTAGTGTCACTTCAAAGGAGAAATATGGGGTTAGGGCTTTTCCCCATAGTTCTCCTAAGGGTAACGCGAGGACACTAACTAGCGTCCTCCCATCACCCTAAGCGCAGTAGCTCGCGGTATACTGAGACGCCGCAGCCGGTAAGGATCCCAACAATTATGTCTGGATCCGCCCAGCTGCGTGAGTGACAGTTGGCTCTGCCTATCTAGAGGCAGAGCCAGCTGTACCCGCCCCCTCCCCAGTCCGTTCCGCCAGTCAGTGCTGGAGGATCGGAGCGGGGAGGGGGGGATCCAGGCCCTCCCCTGTCACGGCTCTCTGCCGTGACAGGATCGAGAAGTGAGCGAACGCTGGTATGTGTTCGCTCACTTCCCGATCTACTGAGCCGACCTGTGACAGTCTCATTGTCACAGGTCAGCTAGAACTATGAGGAGGAGTGAAAAGCAATCACCTCATAGTTCTCCTTTAAGAGACAGGAATGAGAATGTAAATGTAACCCTTGATACTACAGGGATAGCAATGGTGACATTTATATGTTCCTTCCCTCCAGCATTATTTCATAGTTACATAGTTACATAGTATTTGGGGTTGAATAAAGACATACGTCCATCAAGTCCAACCCATATATACCCATTTCAAATTATAACATTGTATATTTTTACTAACGTGTATTTATTTCCGATGATCATCAGCTCCATCTATCGGCCATATTAAATATATAATAAATGTCATGCAATATTCTTCTGATTCACTATTGCCCATGATATTTTTAAAACATACTTCCAGAAGAGAAATGAAATAAAGAACATTTGTTTTTGTGTCATTCCTGCAGCAGCTGGTCAGCTGGCTCAGAACGAATGTATCTGCAGTTTCGCTGGACGAATAAGCGCCTATGACTCCTCTGCAATAGAATATTATTACCTTCCTCCTTGGGATCTTCCTTACACTGTATTCATGCATAGCTCAGTATATAATTTCTGCATCTGATGGGGGCCGGGATGCATTTTGTGTGCTTGAGTGACGTCATCCTGCACTCCCATAAAAAGCAGGGGGGTGGGGGGAGGCGTCAGTGTGGTGAGGGAGCTTGCCAACATGGCTGGAGTGGAGATGAGTATTTGTAGACTGTAGTCCACCCTCTTTCACGTTGTTTATATTTTGGGGAAATGAAAACGCTCCATTTCGCTCATCCTTAATAATCCTTAAAAATAATTTCGGTGGTGAGCTGTGATTTCTTGGCAAATCGGACTTTTGGAAACTGGGCCATCTGTTGGGCTGGTGGTGACCCCCATAGCCGTACCATGTGAACGACACACAGAGGGGCGAGCGGAGCCTTAGCCAAAAGGCGGCCATATTGTTTGGTCATGTGCCACAAATAAACATTCCCATCAGCCCTGACTGTAAGCAGGTCTTTATTATTAGAAAAGGACACAATGGCTGATATTGTTCAGTGACACTCTGTTTCCTCTTTCTATGAAACACTCGAGTGGCTGTTTATACGATATTGGCCGGCGGCCATTGCGGGGGGATCTCATGATGTTTTTTTTCCGCCTCGGCAGATCGTCCTGGGGGAATGTCACCGGGTCAACAAGCAGCGCAGGTCGGAGTCGGGCCCCAGAGAGGGATACTTGTCCAGCATCTACCGGCAGATTCTTCCCTTCTTGTTTGGCTCGGCCCTCGGCCAGTCGCTGACTAATGCCGCCAAGCTGAGCGCAGGTCGCCTGAGGCCGCACTTCCTAGCCGTGTGCCAACCCACGGCGCTGAACTGTACGGCAGGATTCGTAGAGGATTATACGTGCACAGGAAACCCCAGCGCTGTCACAGAGGCCAGGTGAGGAAATATAAACATTATTTACAATCATCCTACTGATAAACGTTAAAGCGGATTGTGCAATCGTATTGTAAGGTGTATGGCTTACCTAAAAGGTATACAGTGTGATTGTACAATCCCATTGTAAGGTGCATGGCCGGCCTAAAGGTTTACAATCTGATTGTACGATCCTATTTTAAGGTGCATGGCCAGCCTAAAGATGTACTATCTGATTGTACAATGCCATTGTAAGGTGAATGGCTTGCCTAAAGGTTTACAGTGTATAGTCTGATCGAGGATCCCATTGCAGGGTGCATGGCCGGCTTGAAGGTTCACAAACTGATGGTATAATCTCATTTCAAGGTGCATGGCCGGCCTAAAGATGTACAATCTGACTGCACAAAGCCATTGTAAGGTGAATGGCTTGCCTAAAGGTTTACAGTCTGATTGTGGATCCCATTGTAAGGTGTATGGTTTGCGTAAAGCTTTACAGCCTGATTGAGAAAGTTGGAAAATGAAGACTGATTGGTAGCGCACTCCTGGGGGGGGGGGTCTAACTGTGTACTAATGAACGGAAAGAAAGGGAGGGAAGGAGCACAACTGACTGGCACAGACTTTGTGGGGGTGGATGGACCAGGGAGAGGCAGTGGTGAAGGTGGGTGGGAATGAGAGATGGGCACTCACTCAGACGCAGCAAACTCGGATGATCCAAAGATCACGACATCACCAGGAACCCATCACCTGTGTGCCATCCATCTCATCACATGTGAGTGCCCATCTCTCATTCCCACCCACCTTCACCTTCACCTGATCCCTTTCCCTGGTCCATCCACCCCAACAAAGTCTGTGGCAGTCAGTTGCGCTCCTTCCCTCCCTTTCTTACAGCCTGATTGAGGACCCCATTGCAGGGTGCATGGCCCGCCTTAAGGTTTACAATCTGATTGTACAGTATATATACATATACATCTGGTGCCAGGTCCACATAATAAAATACAAATAGTGGAAGAGTAACAGTGGCGGAGGAAAGGGAAGTTGGAATGCGGAGTAGAATGGACCTGACTCTGTGCATTGTGCTAGCAGAGATTGCCCATAGCCCATAATGACAGTGATGCCTTTGTCCTATAAAACACACACACGCCAGTGTTCAGTCCGCGGAGAACAACGAGGTATTTGCAGCTGACATCTTGCATCGATAGAACGTAATCCCCCCAAAGGAGAGAGATTCCAGAGAAAGAAGGAAAGCCGCTCCCTCCCATTATGTGTGCCGCGACCACATCGCTCCGCACCATGTGATAGTAAAGTCAGAATGCTGCCCCATTAAAAACGTTTTCACTTTTCTCTTGATTTTTTTTGGTGGCGTGCTTTTAAAATGTGGTCTTCATTAGAACCGAGACAAAGGAGGGGAATTCCAATCAGAGGGGGGCCAACCTCAGCCTTCCAGCTGTTGGGGAACTACAAGAACCCATGAGGCATTGCAAGACAGCCCACAGGCATGACTCCTGGAGGCATAATGGGATTTGTAGTTGCTCTCACAGCTGGAGTGCCAAAGTTGCCTACCCCCTGGTCTAAATGCTCAATTTTATCAATACCTTTTTTTATTTTTGGATAGAGAGAAAGAGAGAGATAGATGGAGAGGGGGAGAGATGGAGATTATGACATTCTGACAGATGCCGGCAAAGTATAAACAATTGGGCGGGGCTAACAGTGACAGTTAGCTCCTCCCAACTGTTTAAGTTTGTATGGCACCAGACAGGGGAGCCATGATTGGGCAAAGGCTTTAACCAATCAGGGCTTTAAAAGGCAGTCTGCTCTTCCTCGACTCGATCATTGAGTCCATCCCACTATATAACACAAGACAACCTAAGCCTACCTTTAGGAGATCTCACCGGAGTCAATTGGTTGAGAGTTGTAGTAGAACTCTCAGGAGATGGCAGGGGAAAGAAACACATAAAACAGTTATATTTGTAAACTTGCTTGATTTGCCACTGTCTCTGTGAAAGAAGCTGAGAGAAGTTCCTGTGCTGAGTGATTCTGGCTTTATCAGACGGAGATTCTTCAATGCTGTATGAGTCAGAGAGAGATGGAGGGAGAAGTATGATGGTAGGCGAATGTATTTCCTGCCTCCGGCCTGTGCTGCCGGTAATGCTGATTAGAAGCAGAGTACAGGAGAGGAGACGAGGAGATGGAAGGAAAGAGCTGCACGGGAGAACTTTATTCTTCTATTTTTATGATAAATATTCCCAAAATAATCGATTAAAGCCGAACTGAAATAATCTAAAGATCTGAATGTGTCCTGACATCAGCTTCCTGCCCCCATGCCTTGCCAGGAGATCTCTCTCTCTCTCTCTCTCTCTCGCTCTCTTTCATCTCCCCGTTCTCTCTCCCCTTTCTCTTTTCTCTTTTCTCTCTCCTCTCCCCTCTCTCTCTCTATATATATATATATATCTTCATCTCTCTCTCCATCTCTCCCCCTCTCTACCTCTATCTCTCCTTCTCTCTCTCTCTTCCTCTCCTTTTCTCTTTCCTCTCTCTCTCTCTCCATATATATATCTTCATCTCTCCCCCTCTCCATATCTCTCTCTCCCCTGTCTCTCTCCTCTCTTTTTTCTCTCTTTCCTCTCCTCTTTCTCTCTCCTCTCTCCCTCTTTTCTCTCTCTCTTTCTCCTCTCCCTCCCTCTCTCTCTCTTCTCTCTCCTTCTCTCTCTCTCTTCCTCCTCTCTTCTCTCTCTCTCTCCATATATATATATCTTCATCTCTCCCCCTCTCCATATCTCTCTCTCTCTCCCCTTTCTCTCTCCTCTCTTTTTTTTCTCTTTCTCTCCCTCCTCTCGTCTTTCTCTCTCCTCTCTCCCTCTTTTCTCTCTCTCTTTTCTCTCTCCTTCTCTCCTCTCTTCTCTCTCTCTCTCTCTCTTTTCTCTCTCCTTCTCTCCTCTCCTCTCTTCTCTCTCTCTCTCTCTCTCCCCTATCCTTCTATACACCTCCTCACTTTCTTCTTTCGTTTAGTACTACAGACACAGAAGTCAGGCTTGTAGGAGGCATTGGAGAGTGTTGGGTAATGTCAGCTCATACAACATACATGAAGATGTAGATGATGGTACACGATGGGAGGAGAAGTCACGTAGAGTCACACACTGTGAAAGAACAATCTATGCACAGATACTCAGCACTGTCACACGGGCCCCATTTCTCAGGAAGATGGAGGTAGAAGAAAGTATCAGAATGACAGGAAATTGTAGAGGATTTCTATATCGTTATTCTTTGTATTACTTTTCTGTGTTTGTTTGATACTTTTATTTCTTGGATTTCGCTTCCTAAACGTATACCGACCACACACAAAGCAACCCGAGCAACTGATGTCTGTCTATCTATCTATCTATCTATCTATCTATCTATCTATCTATTTAATATTTTGACCCTTGTGTGTTTCAGGAAATCGTTCTATTCGGGTCACGCGTCTTTTGCCATGTACTCCATGCTCTATCTGTCGGTGAGTCTACACATCGTGACCATGCACAATGTCTAGATCATGTGACTCTGTATAAGGGGAAATGTGACCGGGAGCCTGGCACTGTGCACCAGGCAGAGGATTGGTTTCGGTGGTTAGGGGTTTTGGATTGGGTTCTGCAGCTCCTCAGCCGGTGACAATCTGTATTTGATAAGGAGAGAAATACTGCAATATTCTCCTCTCATGATGCAGCCAGAGACTGATCCCGGGTGACTCATTGAACTTCCCCTGCGCTGGTCTGATAAAGCAATCACACTGCATTCAGCAGATTATCTCTGCAGCAAGTCAGATACAGCCCACCTCATTTCCTGGCTGGAGGACGTTCTGCATCATCTAGCCCTTTCCTTCCCTGCCTGGCTGTCCCTGGCCCGCCCCTGGCATTCATTGGATTTCAGTTCTGCCAATCATGGGGCATTATCTAGGGTGCTTTACATGCAAATACAGCTTACCTAAGTACACCCCCTCCTCCAGACTGATATTCATTCAACAAGGCATTTTGATATTTGCATAACTCCTCCTAAGAGCCCGCCCACTACTTGACAAATCCCATCATGCCCCTGCCTCTAGTAGTCATGCCTGTGGCTGTCAGAGCCTACAAATCCCATCATGCCAATGTCTCATGGTGCTTACGGTCAGCAACTGAAGTGCTGAGGTTGCCTCCCCCCGGTCCAACCCATCCTCATGCTAAGCCAAGCCAGTAACCTGATAACACACGGCACTGAACAAGCCAAAGTGAGTCAGAATCTCATACCCGGATGTCTCCTTTTGCTGCACCGATGTCTCACGCAGGATATTTCACAATCTGTGTGAACACAATAGAAGTTTTCTGTTTACCTGATGAATCTGACTTCCTATATATGGTGCAGGTTACAGAGTTCATCGAGTTCAACCCTATGAAGAAATATACAGAATCCTATGGCCAGTTGATCCAGAGGAAGGCAAAACCCCCAATAAAGCACGGTCCAAAAATCTTCAATAGGGGAGAAAAATCCTTCCTGATTGCCTAAGGTACTGGCGTCACAAGGGGGGTGCGGCCCACCCCGGGTGACACCATCGGAGGGGGTGACACCGAAATGGCTGATAATTTTGGTGTCACCCCCTTTGAAAAGTTGGGCAGAGAGCTCAACAGTTGCACAAGAGAGGAGGGGACCCTATGGTATACCCCGGGTGAACGTGCAATCCTCTCTTGGCCGTCGTCCATCGCCAAGATGGCCGCTGGCAGTTAAACTTCGGTGACGTCATCAAAGTGCAACAATCCATAGGAACTCATTGCCATTTCTCTTTCTCTGGCTTGCCTGCAGTGAATGGACACTGAATTGGTTATAAGTGATCATGCGTAGTACAATGTTATTCCTTTTTGCCCCTCCGTACTGAAAGATAGTCACTAATACCTTGTGTCCTTTCCAGTTTTATCTGCAGGCACGGATGACGTGGAGTGGGGCCCGTCTCTTGCGTCCCTTGGTACAGTTCGTATTGATCCTCGTGGCTTTATATACCGGATTCACCCGCATATCTGACCACAGGCATCACCCCTCCGACGTGGCTGTTGGCTTTCTACAGGGAGCGCTGGTGGCTTATTGGGTGGTAAGTTGGGGCAAGAGCTGGAACTGAGTTGGCCAGATATACAGGCACACCTATACCTACCTTGTCCATGTCCGGGCCTACTGAATGGGCATCGGGCTCAATTTACAAATTAATTAGAAATTTTAGAACTGGATTCACAATCTAAATACAAGTTTCAGGGCCCATTCACACCTGTAATGCAGAGCAGAACAAATGGCTAGAAGTAGTTTGTCACGTTCAACTGGACTTGTTCTGTACTGTTGATGTTTTGTAGCTTCTCCAAGGAGCTTCCTCAGTTCTTGTGAGTGTCAGG
Organism: Nanorana parkeri; assembly: GCF_000935625.1. Classification (NCBI taxonomy): domain Eukaryota; kingdom Metazoa; phylum Chordata; class Amphibia; order Anura; family Dicroglossidae; genus Nanorana; species Nanorana parkeri. The sequence continues at coordinate 237,905 of NW_017306822.1, read as the reverse complement.
AAGATATCCCGGACTTTGTATCCATACAGGTAGATACCCCAGCATCCCTAAAAAATCACCATGGAAGGTGTTGATTGCCTAAGACCAGAATGGGAGGTGGGAAAGGTATGGAACCACCTTGTTCTAGCTACATAAGCCTACCCTTGGTGTCGAGTACATACCCCAGCATTTATAGTTACACAGGTAGCCCGGCACCTTAATTCAATCACCATTGAAGGTGTAGAAGTTGATTGTCTAAGACCATGAGGGGAGGTGGGAAAGGTGTGGAACCATCTTGTTTTAGCTACATAAGCCTACCCTTGGTGTCAGGTACATACTTCAGGATTTATAGCCACACAGGTAGACGAGCACCGCAATCCAATCACCAAGGAAGGTGTAGATGTTGATTGTCCAGGAGGGGAGGTGGGAAAAGCGGTGGAACCATCTTGTTCCAGCTACATAAGCCCTCCCTTGGTGCCAGGAAGGCACACCATCATTTGTAGCCACACAGGTAGCCTAACACCTTAATCCAATCACCATGGAAGGTGTAGATGTTGATTGTCCAAGACCAGGAGGGGAGGTGGGAAGCGGTGGAACCATCTTGTTCTAGCTACATAAGCCCATCCTTGGTGCCAGGAAGGTACCCCAGCATTTATAGCCACAGGTTGCACAACACCGCAATCCAATCACCATGGAAGGTGTAGATGTTGCTTTTCTGATTGTCCGGGAAGCCGGCTCCTTGCTGAGTGACCGTAAAGCCGTCTTCCCGGCCATTCAAGCCGGCCGAATAGCCGGCTCGATGCTGATCGGCTGGGAAGCCGGCTTTCCAGCCAATCAGCATCGAGCCGGCTTCCCGGCCAAACAGGAAACCGGGAGGCGGGTCATTACTCGCCGCCCGGATTCCTGATTGTCGGGGAAGCCGGTTCGATGCTGATTGTCTGGGAAGCAGGTTTCCCAGCCAGCCAAACAACATGGAGCCAGCTTGTCGGGCAATCAGATTGCCCAGGAAGCCGACTCCATGCCAGCGGAAGCAGCCGTATCGGTACTTGGTATCACAAGTATTGAAAGCAAAATATCGGTACTCGATACCGAAAAACCTGTATCAGTGCATCCCTACTCTTCACCATTACAGAACAAGTCCAGTTGAATCTGACTAACTACTACTAGACATACCTTGACCTGGATTAATGAGAACCTCTACCAACAAATTAGCAAAACACGTTTCACCGCACGTTTAAGGAAGAACCACAGTCCCATTAATTTGCACGCCACCCCAATGCTCACCATAGTGCTGAATGAGCCCTCAAAAATAGCAGCAGAACTTCATTTTTTTGATGTGGAAAGTCAGAAGCCAATCAGAAGTTTATAGACAAACAGTGACACAGGATGGTTCTAGTTGAAGAACGTGTTGCTCTCACGAATGTTACACAATACGTGCAACAGACAGATAAGTGGTTATGGACAATTTTAGGTAAAACCTAAACATAGATGGGACTGTCCCCCGCCCTGTCCCTTTGTCCTGGTTATTTCTGGGAGAGTGGGAAATAGGAAATCTTCTGTAAATGAAGAATGGGTGACTTCTCCTCCCTGTTGGGGTCTGAGGCGGCTGTGAACTGCTGGGGGAGGTGCTATCAGGAAACGTCTGTGTATCCTGTTTGGGTCTACACAAAGGATGTTCCCTGAGCTAGGATGGGCCGCGCGAGGTTAACCTGGAAAAGAGCTATTGGGATTCCAGAACTGTACACATAAAGCCTGGAGAGACTGTTAGAAGGAAGTATACCGTCTTCTTGAAGGTTTTTTTTAGCTAAACTATAAGCTTCATGTGAGGAATTGTTTCAATATGTGTTGATGTTTTTAAAAAATCCCTTGACTCTATGTAGAGTGTGTCGGCTATTATATGCTGACAGTGTTTGGAATGCCTGACAGTGACTAAAGCTGATGTAAGGGGTGACACCTCTACCGACCACCAATGTAAGTGGTCACTCCTACACTGCCCCCCAATGTAAGGGGTCACTCCTACACTGACCACCGATGTAAGGGGTCACTTCTACAATGACTGCCAATGTAAGGGGTCACTTCTACACTGCCCGCCAATGTAAGGGGTCACGTCTACAATGATCGCCAATGTAAGGGGGTCACTCCTACACGGATCCCCATTGTAAGGGATAACTCCTACACTGCCCGCCAATGTAAGGGGTCACTTCTACACTGCCCATCAATGTAAGGGGTCACTTCTATACTGACCACCAATGTGTGGGGTCACTTCTACACTGATCATCAATGTAAGGGGTCACTTATACACTGACCCTCAAGTAAGGAGTCACTACAGTTTGACCACTATTGACCACCAGTGTAAGAGGTGTAAGGTGTCACTTGTACCCGGCCACTTCCACATCTACTTCATTTCTACTCCCTCACCATTCTAAGGGGTCACTTCAACACTGACCCTCAAGTAAGAAGTAACCAGAGTTTGACCACCAATGACTACTAGTGTAAGGGGGTCACTTCTACACCAACCACCAATGTAAGGGGTCACTTCTACACCAATCACCAATGTTAGGTAGTCACTTCCAAACTAACCCTCAAGTGAGGGGTCACTACAGTTATTATTATTATTACTATTATTATAATTGTTGTCATAAATGAAATTAATGGAATCATCTTGTCTTTAGGCTTTCCACATCTCCGATATGTTGCGGCGACATCACTCACAGGCGGTCAGTGCCCCTCCACGTCCCGACAGCCCAGAGACATTCACAAACTGTTAAGTGCCCAGAAAAAGCACCAAGAAGTGTGGAGAACCTCAGTGTGAGGATGGAGGTGACAAAGCGGTTCTGCAGAACTGGACTAGAGATCACTAGAGATCGCTGAGGATACAATGGGGTTCAGGCTGAAAGTTTAATCTCTTTCACAAACACACTGCAGTGCCAACCCTGAGACTCGTATACATTTCAGAGCCAAGAGACATTTCTGCCCGCAGCTCCTCGGAGGTGGCCAGCATTCTCCAGCGTGTGCTGCGCTACTGAAAGCAGAGATGAGGCTCGGAACAATGCAACAAGCAATCAGAATGTTTCTATGACTGATAGGACAATATGTCCGCCTGTTACATGTTACTGCACTTTACCAATCATTGCTCCTGCTCTCAGCGCCATATTGAATAAGCCTTCAATGGCAGTCCACCCAAAACTAATGCTTTGGTTATTCGGTGATGTCTGGTCGCTGAACCACATCCTGATTCTTTCTTAGACTTGGAATACCTGGTGGTGAGATTTTTCTGCCATAGTTGGCAGCTGTAGAAGTTTTGGGGATTGTCATCACTTGAGAGAGGGATCAACTCAAAACAGCCACAGATGGGAACTAGACATGTAAGTTGCGGAAAAATTTGGTTCGGTTTGGATATTTCGGGATTCGGATCTGAAACTTAATTCGGTTCGGGTTTCGTATTCGGCCAAAATCCGTATTTTCGTTAGTTTCGGATGAGTTTATGAATATTCGTTGCGAATACCACAGAAAACCAGATACAGATATTAATACTAAAGCTGAATCTCCTCCTAGACCCCAATGCCATTCGGGATCCGAATTTACGAATTGGATTCAGGAGCTCCCGAATGCCATTTCGGGTCTGGGAGCCTCAGCTTTAGTAATATATATATATACGGCTCCCAGACCCGAATGGCATTTGGGAGCTGCCAAATGCCATTAGGAAATTCGGATGCCGAATGCCATTGGTGTCTGGGAGATTCAGCTTTAGTATTATATGTACAGTATACTGTATATGGCTCCCATGTTGCCGTTACAAAAATTCATGTACAGACCCATTCGTTGGCATTAAACCGAAAAACACATCTGACTGGCCAGAAAAGTCACATGTCCGATTCAGTTTAGTTTTTTAACAAAATTCGGACGGGAACAGAAATTCGGAAACGCAAATTCAGACACATTCAGATGCCTTGGGATTCAGAAATTCTGATGTGTCCAAATTCCGAATTTAGGAAAATTTGTCCGAATTTTGATTCGGAACTGAACGAATCGCATGTGTCTGATGGGAACCGAGGTGCCGTGATCCTGAGATTTCGGGCCAATCTATACTATTTTGTGCAGTAACATGCACATGTCCCCAATGCGTGGTAGTGTACATTAAATGCGTCGGCACCTGGGCATGCACCATTTTATGGCAACACAATGCAAGCCACTGCCTGAATGAATAGCACCGCATTGCACCAATGATTCCAACATGCGTTGCTGCAATGGGTGCAGTAGTGCAATAAGATGACTTGAAAGGGCAACATTAGGGGGATTAACTCTCCAGCAGCTACCAAAGCCAAAGTTGTCAGTTTTGGGTAGAATGATCCGTGAAGGATGAAAGTATAGCACTCTAAAATAATGTTATAGAGGGACTCCAGTGAGAGAAAATCCCACTTGAAGCAGTTATAATGACTTATAATGTTAAAAAAAAAAGGTTGTTAGCATTGCCCAAGTGCTTTACCCTTACAGTGGACTTGTGCAGCAGGTTCACATTAATGGCATCCCAACTAGCTGCTGATACCTACTTTCCCATTGCACCCTCACTGCTCCATTTGGCTCCCAAAAGCGAAGAGAGGAACCCCTCTGTTAACTCTGAGTCATGACTTGGAGCTTACACAGGGTGGAGTAACTCCCCCCCCCCTGCCCCCATGTGAATGCTCTGGGCCAATCAGCAAGCACCAGTGCAGTCAGGTGGGCGTAAGGACAGTGAGCCACTTGCTTCACTATACCTGGGTGTACAAGGTATCTTTCTTTGCCTCCAACCTTTATGGACTGAAATGAGATGTAAGTCCCTGCTTAGCTTCGTAAAACATTCCTGACCTCTTCCTGAATTCTGAGCTGCCCTAAACACCTCTGCCCTTCATGTGAAATATGACACTGTCTCAGCTGCTAACAAGGAAAAAAAAAAATCTATAGATAAGCAGGGCCGGATTACCCACAAGGCCACCCAAGGCCTGGCCTCGGGGGAGCAGGGAGTAGAGGGGGCAGCAGGGGTGTGGAATTCCTATCTGCCAATTCCCGGGACATGCAGTTCCGGGCACTGGGCTAGTAGTTGTTCTCTACATTTAGCCCGGCTTTGGGCAAGCAGAGCTAAATGTACAGCAGGGAAGCCGTTGCTTGTTTTATACAATAAGACGTTGGAGGACCTTCAGAGGAGGCTACTGCGAGCAACATCACTGGGAGCCAAATGTGCACCCCGAGCCACGTGGGCTGAATGTATGCACAGCGATATACAGACTCTGTACAGAAATTCCTGACCGCTGGACGGTGCGGGAAGTGAATCCTGATGTGACATCAAACAAATTTCTACATTTACTGTATAAAAGGAGAAATATATATATATATTGATACCATTTATCATGTTGCAGTGAGTCAGTCGTGTGTCAGTGTCGGGAAGTGATATGTATGTGTGTGGGTGGGGGGGATTTGTACGTGGGGGTGTACAGGGTCACATTCCTCATGGTTCCTGGAGAGACGTATGGATTGCAGCGTTCTGTACAAGTGGTAACACGCAGAAGTGATACAAAAATGAGATAGAACGCAGCTCTGTGTCTCTTGATATGTGAAGGGTTTCTACATTCAAAACCACAATATAAATCTGTATTTCCAGATCCACCTTGTGTGCACCGAATGCCGAATTGTAACCCCAGACATTACCTTGTAAAAGTAGCAGTGGCATCATCACTGTGCTGTACATAGCCTGTGCAGAGAGCAGAGTTGTGGGAGGGGCCCAACAGACCCCACCTACTACAGGAAACTAGGGGGGGGGGGGGGGGGGGGTTTACAAGACCAGTCACCTTGTACAAGAAGAGAGAGCAGCAGTAAGTGGTCTTTATTACAGGAAGCTCCAACCCTGCATTGTCATGGATTGGGACTCACAGGTATGAGCTGGAGTCCGGTATGTGGACCCTTTCCACTACACTGGCAGGGACCCTCAGAGAAAAGGGTCCAAGCAGTGTAGGCCGATGACTCCCAGAGCTGGAGTACCAGCAGGGGAATTGAATGAGGTAGTGGAAGTCAGCTAAAGCTGGAAGTTTAAATACAAGGCAGGGTTCTGCAATGCTGAGTAGGTGGCAGGGGTCCCACAGGATGTGGAATCTAAGAGCCAGCCGGTATTCGCCAGAGCTCCTGATGGTGGAGATGGGCTTGGCTGCATGCTGACCCCAGGTCACAATCCCTAGGTCCACCCAACTCACCTAACAGGTACAGTGTACAAATCAAAGGTTAGGGACAGGCTGAAGACTTCCAGGGACCAAGTGAAATACAGCGTAGACTGTAGCCAGGGATTTCCAAGGACAAAAGGGAAGCACAGTGCAGCCAGTAGACAGGGATTTCCAAGGACAAGCCAAAGGTTCGGTACACGGGAAAACTTCCAGGTATTCAGGGTAAATCACAAATGGTGGCCTTAGCAACTAGCTTAGGAAAGCATTGCTCGGGCCATGTGCCTTTCGCTGCCCTGAGTTTAAATAGAGACAGGAAGAGTGAGGATCCACAGGATTGGCCACAAGCAGACTGCACTGATTGGCCAAGAAGCTGCATAAGAAACAGCAGGAGAGGTCGGCCGACGCCTAAAGCTTGCAGACAGGTGCAAGAGTGAAGGCCGTGACACACTGCACGCGAAGCCGTGCAGAGCGAAGCAAAGCTATCCGCCACGGAGCTTCGCGTGCAGTGTGTGAGCTGAGTGCAGTCAGATGATTGACTGCACCTTCAGCCAATCGGCTCGTCTGTAACAACCGGCCAGACGTCGCATCCCGTCGCGCCGGTTTATACGCGCGAGCCGATTGGCTGAAGTTGAAATTGTTCATCTCGGCACGCTCAGCTCTGCGAGCTCTCGCAAGCTGAGGTGCTGAGAAGAAAGTGACATGACACACTGCTCGCAAAGGCAGCGCGCCACTGCTCCGCGCTGCTTCGCGTGCAGTGTGTCACGGCCTTGAGTCAGGTTCAGAGCACATGTCTGGAGGACTACAAGCACCAGCACAGCCCTGCATGCCTGCAGAACCAGGGGTAAGAGGTATGTATATACTTGTAGAACTACAAGTAACAGCTCTGCTGCAAGTCTGCAGCTGAACTGTGACATGCATACAGTCAAAATAATGGATTTGTCTGGATTACTACAAAGATCTGGAAGAAATACAAAAAGAACACATAGGGGTCTATTTATAATCAGTCCACAGAGACATTTTCCTTACGAATCTTTCTGAACGTTCGTTCCGTGCAAATAGATGCAACAACGAACATTCTTAGATATTTCTTTTCAGGTCGAATGTATGTAACGTAATACTGCATTATGGCCACTAGATTTTACTATTTATATAAAATCTTTGTTTTACAATAAAGCATTTAAGACAGGGAGCCCCTATGACACTGAGCTCTATGGGTCTTCTACAAGGACAGAAGATGCTGTTTGACTTCAGACTCTCTCTTTCTGATTGAAACTCCAAGAAAGGAAGACGTCAGTGCCATTCTCTGCATTAGTATAGTATGAGTGTAGGGCAATGTGCTGACGACCCCTACAGGGACAGGGACATCACTCACAGGATGTCCTCAGTCTTCCAGGTTGAATGACGCAAAGTGCACAGCCTCATTAAACCTGGAAGACGTAGGACATCTAGTGGTGAAAAGAATGTCCTGCAGGGGACAGCTTCTGTGACTGGGAAGGAGGTGATTATAAGAAATGAGCTCAGGTTCGCTCTGAACTTGAGTTCATCTGAACCCAGAAGAAAGCTGTCAGTGCCGGCCCAATTAGCTGTGGCCGGGGCATATCCCACCCAGCAACTGCACCTAACGAAAGGGCAGGATGCTGGTGATGCCAATGACCTTATATGGTCACATGGCCATATTTGGCCATGGTCATTGACCAAATATGGCCATATAAGGTCAACCCTCGCTCATCCCTAACCACTACTGCAACCGGAGCAATAGTGTCAAAAAGGATTTTCTGCAGTTGACAGCACCGGAGACTGGAATAGAAGTGACTATAAGGAATGAGCTTGGGTTTGGTCCGAACTTGAGTCCTTCCAAACCCAAAAGAAAGCTGTCCAGGCCCAATCAGCTGATGCCGTGGCACTGCACACCCACCTGCTGCACCTAAACAAAGGTGCAGGATAATGTGACACCAATTACCTTATTTGGTCACATGACCATATTTGGCCAATGTCATTAACCAAATATGACCATATAAGGTCAACCCCATCTGATCCCTATTAGCTATTGTAACCAAAGCTACTTTTTTTTCTTTTTAAACCTCCTGGGACACAATTTCCCCAAAAAGTTCAGATTTTAGCTTTAATAAAGGCAATTGCAGGCTTTTCAGATAAGTGCACTTTATAAAATCTTCATGTATTAGACCTCATTCACACGAGAAAAGGCCGGAACATACAGCTCCGTGTCGGGCCGCTCCCGACACGGTAAGGTGCTGTGTGTGATTAGTACGCACCTCCCGTCCTTCTCTATGGGTCTACGCGGCCATAGGCCGCTCTACGTTCACCCCAAGTGCAGGTCCGTGCGGGTGCAGGTGTCCCAGCTCGGACGCAGACAGGATCCATCCGGTCAGCATACAGGTACGGACCTGAACTTGGGGTGAACGTAGGGCGGCGTACGGCCGCGTAGTCCCATAGAGAAGGACAGTGGCTGGGTACTAATCACACACGCAGCACCTGTCCTTCCCGGGAGCGGCCTTATATGGCCCCGCACGGATCTGTACGTGTCGGCTTTTTCTCGTGTGAATGAGGCCTTACAGAAGTAACAGCCAGAGAAGAAGAGATCATTCTTTCAAAATGGAATTATTGTAGCAAAAAAAACAAAACAGCTTTGTTAATTGTTTTTCTTCATTAGCCGCCGTTGTTTCTATAAGTCATATCAATGTGTCCGTGTCAGGACCTTCACACTGCATTGCCATGTTCATAGGGGGCGAGTAGGACAAGAGGATCTTATTGATGCAACATGAGACCTGGGCCCATTCCCTCTTCCATCGTCCCGTCATATTGATCCTGTGCGGAATGTCGGAATCCTTCCAGCTGTCTCGGTGGACTGCGGCTGACAGGTGCAGTTGGGTCTGTGTGTATTTATATACTTGCTTTCCGATGCCACCCAGACAGTCCACATTCCACAACCTGTCACAAGTATGCAACCAACATAGGGCACTTCTGAGCCTACGTTGACCATGGAAAGTGCCACAACTCCACTACATGAACTTCTTATTGAAAAATATACCTGAAAAATAATTTTACAGCTGAGCTTCCAGATGGGCTTGGAACTTCTTGCACAGCCTCACAGAGAAACACAAGCACACAGTCTGATATGATGGCTGCACATGGCTTGTCTAAAACAGGAAGGAAGCCACAGCTTTATTTTCTACCTTATTCAATACAAAATAGCATATACCATATATACTGTATAACATAACTTATAAACACTGCCATCTAGTGACCAAAATTGTATACTGCAGAAGTTATTGCTATAGAAACAATGTGTCAGACATACCAACTCTCTCGGACGCTCCGGGAGTCTCCCGCTATTAGAAAGCGTCTCCCGGCCGTTCGGGAGAGAAACACTTTCTCCCGGAAAGGTTTACTCTGCGCGATCGAGCAGAGTAAACCTTTCCCTGCTCTGTTTTTGGGGGTTTTTTTTCTCTGACATCGGAGCCGCCGTCAGTCAGAAAAAAAAACAACTCAGCATAGGAATGCATAGTTAGATTCCTATTGACTATATTACTTTGCAATAGCCAATAGCAAACTGGCTATTGCACCCGCCCACTGCTGCTGTCCTGAAGTTTTCCATCAGGTCCTGTTCTAGTGATTGACAGCAGCAGAGGGCGGGTGCAATAGCTAGCTTGCTATTGGCTATTGCAAAGTAATATAGTCAATAGGAATCTAACTATGCATTCCTATGCTGGGTTGTTTTTTTTCTGACTGACGGCGGCCGGCGGCTCCGGGGGGAAGCACCCCCCTGAAATGATGGCAGGCAGCACGGGAAGCAATATCCTCTTTGCTAACTGCTGGGTTTTTTTTAGTATTCTGACAGCTGCTGCCGTCAGAATAAAAATAGAAAAAAATAAAAACCCGGCATAGGAATGATTGCTAGATTGCTATTGGCTATTTCAATTGGCAATGTCCAATAGCAAGCTGGCTATTGCACCCGCCCTCTGCTGCTGTCAATCACTAGAAGAGGACCTGATGAAGAGCTTCAGGTCCCCTTCTGCTGATTGACAGCAGCAGTGGGCGGGTGCAATAACTAGTCTGCTATTGGCTATTGCAAAGTGAAATAGCCAATAGGAATCTAGCTATGCATTCCTATGCTGGGTTTTTCTTTTTCCTGACTGACGGCTGCCGGCGGCCCTAATGTCAGAGAAAAAAACAGATTGCAGGGAAAGGTTTATTCTGCTAGATATAGCAGAGTAAACCTTTCCGGGAGAAAATGTTTAGCGGGAGACTAGCGTAGCGTCCGGGAGAGTTGGGATGTCTGGACATGGTTTGAGGAGTTTGGTGAGGAGGAACTTGAGTGGCCTACACGGAGCCCTGACCTCAACCCTACTGAACACATTTGAGATTAACTGGAAAGCCGGCTTTGAGCCAGGTCTTCTCATCCAACATCAGTACCTGACCTCACAAATGCTCTTCTGGCTGAATAGGCACAAATTCCCACAAACGCCTTCCAAAATCTTGTGGAAAGCCTTCCCGGAGGAGTGGAGGTTCTTATAGCCAAAAATGGGGGCAACTCCATATTAATGGCAATGGTTTGGAATCAGATCTCCAATAATTTCAAGTAGGATGTCCACCATCTTTCGGCCATATGCTGTGCATAGACTGCCTTTTCTAACCACCTTCGCTGCCCGCATACTCCTTCCGAACCAGTGACTCAGAAAGCCAGGAATTACCAATGCCAGCCACACAAGAAGCATTATCAGCAATGGCAGCCATTCAGATCAGTCTAAATGTCAAAATATCAACAGTTATAACTTTATAAGACTTTATAAGCATGCAAAGGGCACCTGTCATACTCTAGATGACAAACAAAATCACGTTAACTATAAACTGCATCTTTTGGAGGATAAAAAGACTTTTGAGATGCGAATAAATGAAGGTTCGGCATTTGGCTTTAGGTATAATATTAAACAGAATTGTCCCCCTTTCGAGCATAGTATTTATATGATGTGGTTGTGATGGTAGTTGGTTCTGGGTACCTACTTTATGTACCAGCTAACCAAGCAGACAGGAAGCCGTCTACCCTCTCGCACCATTTCTTAGAAAGCCACAAGCAGTTTTGTCGTCATTGGCTATAACCAGAATGGCAGATTGTCTGAAGATAAGAACATTGAGTTTCCCCAGCAAGCCGGCATTATATACCGCTTTCTTCCTCCTACGTCTTCTCTGCACGCAGCCCCTGTGTGGGGTTAATTATATAAAGTACGCTAACAAGAAAAGGCCCCTTTGCCCATAGCAACCAATCAGTTTACAGTTATCGTTCCTGCAATGCAAAGTTGCAAAGGTAAGAAAGTTGCTGATTGGATGCTATCTGCAACATCAAATGTTCTTGTTAGAAGACTTCTTATATAGGACCCTAACTCTGGGCATTTATAAATAAAATAATAGCACGTTACCCCAAGCTGGTGCAGAACATAATCCTCATTTTAGTAGTGTATGACCTAATACTAAGTAATGCTTACCATCATGGCAATCCCTTTAATGAGGCAGCCGGCAACTCTTTGGGTCACGTGGGGGGTGGGCCTATAGGCAGAGTGGCATGGCAGCTCTTCTGAAGTATGTTTGCAGTATGTCTTGCCTTTTCCGGCCACAGCGTCCCTGGTTGCTAAAAGCTGGGCAGGGAGATGTGTAAGGGCCGTACACATTTCCACACTCAGCTCTTAGCAACCTGGGACATTCTGGCCAGCGTCCTGCCCAGCTCCTGGCAACCAGTGACATGACTGGTTGCCAGGAGCTTGCCCGGAATCTAAGCAAAATGGAGAGGATGGTGTCACTCAACCACCACCCCACCTTCCCGATGCAAAAAGGCAAGGGGTGACATAGCTTACAATAACCCAAGGCAGTCTACCTTCCCCCCTGGTTCCAGTTGTTATGTCTGGTCCCCCAAAACCCTTGTGGTCTGCATCCAGCCGTGTTGCTTCCCCCCTTTGCTGATGTCATCATGACAAGGTTGTGCGTTGTACGTGATGACGTAGAAGTGCCCGCCCACATTCTGGCGCTACTGCTGCACCAGGACAGTGGAGTAGAACCTGTATTCCTCTGCATTAGATCATCAGCCTAGTAGGGCAAGCAATATATTGTGCATCAACTTTAAAGGAGTTGTGAAGTCCCAGCACATCCTCTCCTGTTATAACATCGGCATTGTAATAGGAATACATACTGGAGTTGTTTTCGATAATACAATCAAAGCTTACCAGAAAAAAATCCCCTTTTTTTTGGTCTGCCCATCACTTTCATCAACTTCCTGCATTCCCAGTGTGCTTTGCGTCTCTTTCCCTGCTGCTTAATGTGCTGCAATCTCCATTTCTCAAGACTGCATATCCCATGATGCATTGCTTCCAGCAAGCAATGATGATGTTACATTTTTCAGATGTTGAGTTGAAGTTCATAAGAAGTGCATATTCACAGAGCTGAGTGACATGGTGTCAGTGCATTGAGGAAGTTGGATGTACATTAGCTGTAGCGGTATAACTCTGAATAAGCAGCAACATAAGTTTTCATTTGACCACACAATAGGAGGAAGTGTTCCTTCTCCCGCCCTCTTCCCTCACACCCTCATCCTCCAGGACTTGCTGCTGAATGACCTCACTAATTAGACCCTGCAGACTTCTGCCCAGAGGTCTCAAAACAGTAGGAGGCCTTCATGATGTGATATAAGCGACTCCTTGGGGTTGGTATAAGACGCTATTGCAACTTACTGTCACAGAAATACGAGTGTGTAACTAATGACTGGTAATCAATATTCAATTCACACATATCCCTTCCTGTGACCTTCATTATTCACCATTGGTCATTTCCCTTCCTGTGACCTTCATTATTCATCATATTACCATGTAAACCTTGTGAACGGCACAGTTAAAGGTTCAAACTTTTAAAGATGACACTGCATAAAAAAAACTTTACCAGTATAGAACTATATCGCTCTCACAACTTTGTAACAAAAGTGTAAAAATAATACCATATTGCTTGAGCCTGACTAGGTCAGAATACACTCCTACACAGAAAGTGCAAGAAATATATGGACACTGAGAGGACACTAAACACTGCTGGTTGTAGTCATGTTAAGTTGTAGATATTACTTTTTTTCTTGATTTTTGATGCTAACAACTGTGGGCAATCTGATCTTTTTTTTCTGATCCTTTTATAATAAAGTGGCACCAGAGCTTGGAGAAGTCACAACCATGACCACGTCTCTTTTAAGGGAACCTCACATGGCCCCTCTATTTATATATTTTATAGTTCCCATAGTGATAGGAGGGGATTTCGAGACCTAAGAGTTGTAGTCTCTTCCACCACTCCAACGCCCAAAAGGGGTACAGAGGAGAGGAGAGTGTTAATATGCAAATGTTCTTGACCTCGTTGGGTTCCTTGGAACCCTCACACCTTCACTGATACATGAGTTACTTGTCCTCGTTGGGCTCTTTGGAGTTCTCACACCTTCACTGATACATGAGTTACTTGTCCTCGTTGGGCTCTTTGGAGCCCTCACACCCTCACTGATACATGAGTTACTTGTCCTCATTGGGCTCTTTGGAGTCCTCACACCTTCACTGATACATGAGTTACTTGTCCTCGTTGGGTTCATTGGAACCTTCACACACTCACTGAAACATGAGTTACTTGTGCTCATTGGGCTCTTTGGAGCCCTCACACCTTCACTGATACATGAGTTACTTGTCCTCATTGGGCTCTTTGGAACCCTCACACCTTCACTGATACATGAGTTACTTGCCCTTGTTGGGTTCATTGGAACCCTCACACCTTCACTGATACATGAGTTACTTGTCCTCATTAGGGTCTTTGGAACCCTCACACCTTCACTGATACATGAGTTACTTGTCCTCGTTGGGTCCTTTGGAGCCCTCACACCTTCACTGATACATGAGTTACTTGCCCTTGTTGGGTTCATTGGAACCCTCACACCTTCACTGATACATGAGTTACTTGTCCTCATTAGGGTCTTTGGAACCCTCACACCTTCACTGATACATGAGTTACTTGTCCTCGTTGGGTCCTTTGGAGCCCTCACACCTTCACTGATACATGAGTTACTTGCCCTTGTTGGGTTCATTGGAACCCTCACCCCTTCACTGATACATGAGTTACTTGTCCTTGTTGGGTTCTTTGGAGCCCTCACACCTTCACTGATACATGAGTTACTTGTCCTCGTAACCCGCACATCTTCACTGATACATGAGTTACTTGTCCTCGTTGGGTTCTTTGGAACCCTCACACACTCACTGATACATGAGTTACTTGTCCTCGTTAGGGTTCTTTGGAACCCTCACACCTTCACTGATACATAAGTTCACTGTTATTAGTATAAGCAATAACAATAAAACATCAGTAAAAGTACTAGTATACCTCAACATTAAGGACTCTATTCTTTAGTCCCTTACTATTAAAAAATGTTAAAATTAAGTCAAGGACTTTATTGCTGGAAGTGGGCCATAGTTCCTGCAGCTACCATTTATAATAACTTAATTTTCAAAGTAAACTTGATTTAAAAAAAAATGACTATGATTCTTAATAAATAAAATGAGAGGACTAATTTTCTGGATACCCCTCCTAGGGAACCCTACAGGAGTTGAAGGATATAAGAATTGTTAATTGGAATTTTTTTTGAAACCCTGGAAGACCAAAAGTGGATAATAAAAAAGGATCAATGGAGCAAATAACTTCTTAAAGTTCTCATCTTCTGGATGACTGCATAATAAAAGCAGACTACCTTTCCACATACATGAAGGTTGCCTGCTCTAGGCCTCTGGTCCATCCACAGATTTGGTCCTCCAGACAAAGCACACTTGCAGCCATGATACATCTATGTAAAGACATGAATCATTTTGAAAATGCTCAAGTGGTGTTTTCAACAAAGTGATCTGTTTCCAGGTTCTTCAGGCGCGGTAAAGGTCAAGAAACACATGACACTTTACATAAGACGTGCGTAAGCAAAGGGCAAGGAAGTCAAAGGTCAACTGTGGCCCAGCTGGGAGGAGACCCACAACCATTAATCATGTAGATGATGCAGGAGGAAGCACCGTATTCCTCATCCCTGAGAAATATAGATGATCAGTTCCTCTCGGAAAATTGGGTTTTGCGTAGTAGAAATAAGTCACCTGTAAGTTTATCCAGTCCAGTCTTGAATCTACCGATCATTAAAGTATAATGGATACCCCATCTATAGGTATCCCGGGTGTAGAAGGCTTTTCCTTTGGAGCTCTTATTACACCTCTCCACTCTGGTGCTTTGCGTGAGCCTGCACTGCATTAACCACTTACCGTCCGGAGCAATTTCATACATTTGCACACACATGATAAAATCTGAATTTTTGGATAGAAAACAGCTTCAGACCCTCAAACAATGATATATTTTCTGAACGCAGAGGCCCTGTAGAATAAAAAGATGCTAGTTGCAATTTTTTATGTCGCACTGTATTTGCGCAAATGTTTATCAAACAATTATTTTTAGGATAAAATACACTAAAATTACATTTAGTGCACAGAAACAGAATATAATACCCGATTGTTTGGAAAAATATAACAGACGGGTTCACGCCGGGTAAAGAAATACCAAACATGTCAAGCCTTAAAATTGCGTGCGTCCGTGAAACCGCAAAAAAACTACAATAACAAAAATTTCCCATAGAGAACACTTTAAACGCTTTTACGGCTCACCAGTTTAGTGCTAACAGTGATTGATGGCCTGGAATTATTGCTCTCACTGCGATGCTCTCGACGATATGTAACATGTGCGGAACAATTTTCATTTTCGCATGTGGGCGCATCCGACGCGTGTTTGCTTTGCATGTGCGTGCACGTGGGGGGCTGGGGACTTCAATTTTTTTTTGCATTTTTATTTTTTTAAATCTGTTACTTTGATTTTTACAAATTGTTTTTTTTTTTTTTTTTACACTCAACTTTACTGCTATCACATAGGGGGATAACAAGCAAATATAATGTGACAGGTCCTCTTTATGGAGACATCAGAGGTCTTTCAGACCCCTAATGTCACCTGGGGACCCCAAAGAAGCTAATGAAGCAGAGAGAGATCTGGCTCTTCTTCTGGCTCTAGGAGACGGAGACTTTGCCCAGTGACACCAGAAGTGATGTAATGCCCATCACTTCCAGGTCCAGTGATCGAGAGAGAGATCAGTGGCTGGAAGCCTGCTGCTCTCCCTCCGATCCATCAAGGGAGACCCTCAACGCCGGTTCCGGGATCGCATTGAAGACAGCAGAGCCCGGTAAGCCGACGGCGCTGGAAGTAGTTAAAGAAGAACCCCAGACAAACTAAAAACGTACCCTATGGAGCTTCTTGAGTGGCTGAGCAGGCTAATGGGGCAACTTACAGTCATTTTGGTGTCACCCCTACTGAAAAGTCAGGCACTCGGTCAGGGACCGAAAGCCCGACAGTGTCGAGAGAGAGGAGAAGGACCCGTTGGCATACCTCATCCTGCCGCATGAACGTCTCCTCCTCTCTCACTAAGATGGCCACGCATGCGCAATGACGTCATCGCGCACGGTATCCGCTCTGGGTGACACCTCGGGCCGCCCCTGCTTGGCATCATCCTCAGACTGGGAGAGGAGGATAAAGCACAATGGGCCGATCAGTTGCGCTGCATTGCTCATGTGCTAACAAGCAACATGCTGACAGAAGAAGAGAGCAAAGTGGTAGAGAGTTGAGCTCATCATTGTGCTGCTTCTCCTTCACTGTCCAGTCACAGGATGGAGGAGGGACAAGACCTGTAAGTGTTACTTAATTGTATCAGAGAAGAATCAGGTCTTCTGCCCTCTGAGACAGAACTGGATGAGCAGAAATACAGATCCTTTGGCAGGTAAATCAGCTCCCTTTGTATGTAACGTGAAGTTTTGTTTCCAAAAATGTTTTCTATAATGATTTGGAAATCCACATTTTATTACCCTGGATGCTGGCTATTCCAATTCTGAACAGAGCTCTCTCATATGATAATGTGAGACATCCCATCCCAGGGTGACAACTGACCAGTAATGTTACAATCACCATTGGAGCCCTGATATCCGTAATCAGTGTTCTGTCTCCATCTGGTGGTTAAATTTGGTAATTATGTTAGAATAGTGAATTAGGCAAAGATGGTTTTTAACCATTTATTTATTTATTGGTGTTTTAGTGAATCATTGCTAGCCATAGATATATGCAAAAAAAGCTGAGGGTTTAGAAACCCTTTAAGGTAGTTCGTACGAATATCCATTTGGAAGGAAACAACACTTGTCTAGTTTTCTTATAGTTACATACTTGTTACACTTCTTCTCTAGGTGCCACTGACTTCATTTTTGGACCATGAAGTCAAGGTCATTCTAAAGCAGGGGTGCCCATTAGGTAGATCGGGATCTACCAGTAACTCTCAAAGCTGATGCTGGTAGATCAGGAAGGGGGGGAATGGTGGCCCCTTTATTCCATTTAGGTATATTTATTTAGCTGTGCACACATGATTACCTATTAGCCTGAGTCTGCTGAGCCACGCTCCCTGACACCTTGCTGGTGGATACTGGTGGCTGAAGTGCTATGTATTACATCAAAGAATATTAATTTACACAGCCTGTTGCTCTGCACTGTTAGCAAAATACAGCAAGGTGAGCCAGGAGAGAGAGAGGAGAGACAGCCAGGGGAGAGAGCAAGGAGAGACAGCCAGGGGAGAGAGCAAGGAGAGACAGCCAATAGAGCGAAGAGAGACAGCCACGAGAGAAAATGAAGAATGACAGCCAGGAGAGAGAGAGCAAGGAAAGACAGCCTGGATGATGAGCAAGGAGAGACAGCCAGGAGAGAGAGAGCAAGGAGAGACAGCCAGGAGGATGAGCAAGGAGAGACAGCCAGGAGAGCGAAGAGAGACAGAAAGGAGAGCGAGGAGAGAGAGCAAGGAGAGCGAAGAGAGACAGCCAGGAGAGCGAGGAGAGACAGCCAGGAGAGCGAGGAGAGACAGCCAGGAGAGCGAGGAGAGACAGCCAGGAGAGAGAGAGCGAGGGAGGTTTTTTTTTCCGTTGGTAGATCTTATGTAGCTGGTCATTTGAAAAGTAAAAATTGTGGGCACCCCTGTTCTAAAGCTTTAGGGATCACTGCGGGGGAATAAAAGTATTTCCATTGAAATTCACATTTGTTTTTCGGCAGTGAAATCTCTGCATCCAAGTTTTCTGCACCGGCGGCAAAAATCAATAGCAACGTTCTTATATCAACTCGGCAAAAACAAACACTTGATTTACGGAAAATGCTAATCCAACAGGGAACCCTGACCCTTAAATCACCCCACTGCTCTATGTGCCAACAGTAAATACAGTGGAAAGGGTTGTTGCAATGCTTATAAAGGAGAGACAGGTGTTTGTTTGCAGACTTTGGTAAGCAGACTCCTTCGTTATTGTTTAGAAGGATTGTTAAGGCGGGACTCCAACCCTCGATGGCTCATACTATATAATCTTACCTGAGGACAGAGGCGGCTCATTGCCTCTGGGGACACCATGGGGTACAAAGCTCTCTGTCTCATACTGCTGGGTTGCCTGGCCGGGTCATCGTATGGCCAAACACTGTGAGTAACGTGACCCCCTCCCCCCCCCCCCCCATCACTTCACTCTTTTATAGATTTTATATGTTAGTGTTCCACTGTCTGCAGGTCATTGCACCCCAAAAATATGTATGACTTTTATTTTTTGCTTGAAAATGAGAACAAACCTGCTCTGTTCTACACAGTCGATCCAGATCTATTTGCGGGAATAGAATTGGAATGTCGGATGCAATAGAAGTCCTTTTACTTTATTTAAATACAATTTTAAAATTAAAGTAAAGCTGGCCATACACTATGCGGGTTTCGGGGGAACCGAAATTCACCCAGTGTGAGCCACTGTTGGGGCATCTTTCTACCCGGCATCCCACAATTAAAGATTGAAGGAGCTGGTCAGACCTGCCACCGCAATGATCATGCAGCCCTGTATGTTCCGCCAGCTCACAGCGCAGTGTGAAGAAACAGTCGCCGGCTCAGAAGCAAGTAAGGGAAGCGGGGACAAAGGATATCCCTGCCCCCTCACCATTCTACAGGTCTGCTACGCCAGGATCGGAGGTAAGAGATGCGATGTAGAGGAGGGCCTAGAGAGATGTGACTTATAACCCGTCCCCATTTATTTATGTGTAATTGCTTAAATATTAGGGATGCACCGATATATCGGCCGCCAAAACATATAGGCCGAAAATGGCACTTTTGGCTAAATCCCGAAAGTGCAATTTTTCTGCCGATACAGCGGCGCATTCGTGCTTTCTTTCCTCCCCTCTGTGTCCCAGTGGGGAGGAGAGAAAGTGTGACAGCTGGCCGAGCATTGCGGGAGAGAGCGCTG
>NW_017306822.1:206017-218101 GCF_000935625.1 Nanorana parkeri | reverse complement strand
CCTTTGTTCCTTAGGTCCGCCACTGCCTGTAGCCAATCTGTTGCAAGCACCCTTTTGGTATTCTGACCCTCTGCATTGGTGGTTAATGTTCCCCCTATATTGTTGGTTACTGGCCCCCTTCATTGATGGCCGCTGTGCTCTCTTCATAGGTGGTTACTGTGCCCCTTCATTGGTGGTTACTGTGCCCCCTTCATGGGTAATTACCGTGCCCCCTTCATTGATGGTTAGTGTGCCCCCTTCATGGGTAATTACTGTGCCCTCTTCATGGGTAATTACCGTGCCCCCTTCATTGGTGGTTAGTGTGCCCCCTTCATGGGTAATTACTGTGCCCCCTTTATTGGTGGTTACTGTGCCCTCGTCATGGGTAATTACTGTATCCCATTCAGTGGTGATTATTGTGCCCCATTTTTGGAGAGAGTTTACAGATCCTCATGTTGGTGGTGGTCAGTTGAAGCTTTTCTGTTTACTCACCTTGCAGCACTTCATTCCCCAGTGAAAGTCTATGGGTCAGGTCTCTACAAGGACGATCAAGCTGTTGTGGTAATAGAAATATTCTGACAATGTCAGCTGCGTAGCTCCCTTCAGTAGTTAATAACCTGAAACCAGCACGTAGATGAGGAGCTCTGACTTCACTTTCTGCACCCTTGTTCCAGGTCCAGCTCCTAAAGACACAAAATCCGGTTGTTACATCACTAGTGTGACGGACCGCCTGGTATTCCGACTAGGTACCTCCGTCAGAGATCAGCTTCGTCTCAGCTGGAACCTGAATTCAAGTGTCCTCAGCCCAAACCTGCCTAATTATTGGACAAAACCAATATATTAGGATAGAAAACTAAACTCCTCAAACATCAAACAACACCAATGTTGAAGTGGAAACCAAGAACTGACTTTATTGAAAACCAGCACAGTATATATACAGTTCTGGAAGTCTAAAAACATAAGACAATCAAATATCAAGCAAACAAACCCCTCCCCGATGCCATAATGAAAGAATAGGGGGAGGGAAACAAAGAGGATGGAATTATCTCCTGACTGTCTAGTGTAGGTTAATCTACTCATCTCTACCTACAGTCAGCTATGGTAATCCCATCATTAATACAATGAGGCAAATGGACAAACAGAGTATTCATTGGGACTCTCAGTCCAGAGTTAACCCTTTTTGTGTTGCTCGATTCACACCCTGTACCTTTAATTGGCAATGGGAAAGATGCGACATATAAACTCCACACATACATCAGGCTTATTAGTTCCAAGGGGTACACGTACATAGCAGTCCTCGGAGTTCCAGGAACAGTCCCTCAGGTCTTAGTTCCATGTAACCCCAAGAGGCCTGAGGGGGGGTCTCCATATTCCTAGGTCCAAAGTCAGTAGAAAGGAGGCTAGCCCTCAGGCTCCTCCAGCAGCCCCAGTCACGGTTCAGTCCGTCACAACTAGTACATCCCCGCAGGACATACTGGCGATGTAGCGGCCAGCAAGGGGCACCTACCACACCCAGTTGTGCCATCGGTGGAGATCCCAGTGGTAGCTGTATCTCTGTTGCCAGCACATTATACCTGCAGCAGATTTTGCGTTTTGTTTTATTAGAGACAGGGGCTCTTTAAGGTTTGATCAGAATGTTGCCAGAACCTTGATTTTATTTGGACTCCAACCCTGACTGTCAACAGATGTCAACATACATCTGGAGCTCAATGAACTTTGGGTATGAAAGTCCATTAATAAACACTGCGGAACGAGTTTTCGCAAGCATGGGGTATAAAACTGGAGGGGACGAAACCTGAATGGGGCTTTCTAATATGATGGACATGGGGGGAAGAATCGAAAAGTGTTCCATGGTGGGCTACACCTCCAACGTTCCTTTCCTTCACGTTCTGTAGACCATGCCCCATTGGGGACTCATGGTACCAAGGTTGAGAGAGTTTTCTGAAATCCACTCATTCGACCTAAAATCCCGCCCCGATTTTGAGAGGGGGAGGGGGCACAGCAAAGGCCCGGCTACGCCCTCTCGCCCCTGTTGCCATGGCGAGCACAGGGCGCCATTGGCAACAGGGGGGCCAGGCGACCAACACAGCCGTGGCTCGGCAGGGAGAAGAGGAGCGGCACCGGCTCCCACTTTTCCTCGGATCCCTGATGCTCTCCCCCACCTGTACGTGTCTGTGTCCTCAATCTCTTTTTCTATTTCAAAGGGAAATGTCAGGGGTCTGTTTAGACCCCTGATATTTAGATAAAATGAACGGAAACTAAAAAAATTTTAAATAGTTTCATCAAACAAAACAAACTTTATGCTATTTTGTATTTGGCCACCAGCGCATTCTGTGCATGTGCTCCGCCATCCTGGACATCCTGGCACATGACATAACATACCGCACAGGTCTGTTGTTTTCTGTTCTTGCCTCGGGCGCAAAATGAACTAGCTACGGCTCTGGTCACACGGGACATCATAGTCTCCAGAAGCCGTCCTTCTACTAAATTGGAGGAGGAGGAAGAGGGGAGTGTGTGTGTGTGTGTGTGTGTGTGCGTGTGCGTGCGTGTGTGTGTTTGTGTGTGGGGGGGGTCTTGCCTTGCTGTTCCTGTATGTTTGTGGATACTAGCACAGACAAGGGTGGCTCCGTAGGACTCTGCATGGGAAAGGAGCCACCCTAAAACAGGATATCAGGGCCAGTGCTAAGGGGGCTCAGCTAATTCTGCAGGAAACCAAAACTTTTAAGCAGGAAGAAGCTGCATCCGTTGTAAGTGATTTAATCAGCATTTAAAATCCACTAACAAAACTGCATTCCTATCAGACCCGATATAGATTCCTTTGGTTATCATTTCTTGTGAGTCCATTCAAGTCCTCATTTTATTTAGTCCTGATGAAGAGAAGTGTTGTTGCCCCAAAAGGCATTGGCTGTTTTTGGGGGGGTCAAATTTAAAGGAATGAAAGCATCTTAGATTTGGTTGGGTATCCATTTATGAGTATATACATATAACACTAAAGCTGAGGCTCCCAGACCCAAATGGCATTCGGGAGCTCCAGAAAGCAACACAGGTCTGGGAGCCATATACATATATTTCTAAAACTGAGGCTCCCAGACCCCAATGCAATTGGGAAATTCGGATACTGAATGCCATTCGGGTCTGGGAGCCTCAGCTTTAGTAATATATGTATAGGGCTCCCAGACCCGAATGGCATTCAGGAGCTCCCCAATGCAATTTGGAAATTTGGATCCAGAACGCCTGTTGGGACTAGGAGATTCAGCTTTAGTATTAAAGGAGAACTATGGGGTCAGTGTTTTTCCCCATAGTTCTCCTTAGGGTAACAAACTAGCGTCCTCCCGTTACCCTAAGCTCAGTATACCGCGAGCTACAGCTCGCAGTATACTGAGATGCCGCAGCCGGAGCGGATCCCGACGTAGATGACGGGATCCGCCCAGCTGCGTGAGTGACAGCTGGCTCTGCCTATCTGCCGTCAGTTCTGCCAGTCAGCGCTGGCAGATCGGAGCGGGGAGAGGGGAATCCAGCCCCTCCCCCTGTCACGGCAGAGAGCCGTGACAGGATCGAGAGGTGAGCGAACCTGGTATGTGTTCGCTCACCTCCCGATCTACTGAGCCGACCTGTGACATTCTCATTGTCACAGGTCGGCTAGAACTATGAGGTGAGTGGAAATCACTCATCTCATAGTTCTCCTTTAATATCTGTATATAGTTTTCTGTGGTATTCACAACAAATATTCCTAAACTCATCCGAAACGAAGGAAAATTCAGATTTCGTTTGAATCCGAAACCCGAACCAAATTGAATTTCGAATCCCGAATCCCGAAATAACAAAATATCCTAACCGTGTTTTTCCGCAGCTTACAAGCCCTGCAATTGGCCAGGATTGAATAACAAGATTCACCACCTATAGAATTCAGTGGGATTTACCACAAAATTCGGGTTTGCCAAATTGTGAGCACAATACAAGAGTCTGTTCATGAATTTAGTCTTCAACTCATCTCAACTGATGACACAACACAAAGCCTACCTACACTACCCTATAAGACAACATCTATATATGAAATATATTACACACGCTGTATTGTTTTCTGCAGCCTGGAAAACATTTGTCTCTTCCCATCCAAATCTATTGGAAGTCACCATCTCTAGTGAACTTGAGATGTTCTAAAGCTATAAGATGTTCTGATAATGAGAAATTAAAATGTATGGGTTGGCACATCAATTGTGTTGGCAGCAGCTCCATATTGTTCGAGTTTATCATTCACACCTCGGCATGATGTTATTTGTCTCCTCTCAACAGATGCACTCTGATAATGCCCAGCGTGCTCCGTGCAGACTCTGAGGAAACCATTGTAGTAGATGGACACAATTCAGCATTTGAGGTTGACTACTTAATCCAAGACTTCCCCGTTAAGAGCTTTGCTCTCGCTCGTGGCAAGATCAGCATCAACAGTGGAAACCAATACCTGGGAACGGCCAAAGTAACGGTAAGGAGTTATGGAAATTCCATCTGTTGTTTCTTTTAAACAATACAAACGGGAAAAAACCTCCCAAATTGTTATATACATATATTGTTCCATGACTGAAGCTGTTAGGATCCAGAGCACCCACGGGTGGCGCTGGAGTCGGGCCCTGCAGTTCCTGTGCTCGCCTGCAGGTGTCTCCAGCAGCCAGGAACTGTCAGGAACCAGACCACAACTGGGTGGTGCTGGTACCTGCAGCTCCAGTACTCACCTGCTTGTGTGCCCAGCTGCCAGTGATCATCCCATCACCTGGTGCATCCTGGGAGGGTATATAGGCCCTCCCTGCAGTCAGGACGTCGGCTCAGTATTACGTCGCCTGCCCCTGACTGCTACCTGTAACCCTGCTACCTGTAACCCTGCTACCTGTAACCCTGCTACCTGTTACCCTGCTACCTGTAACCCTGCTTCCTATCTGCAAACCCGTCACTGACCCGGCTTGTTACCTGACCACTCTTCTTTGATCCTGTACCTGTACTTCGATGCCCTCCTGATAATGACCCAGCTTGTTACCTGACCACTCTTCCTGTATCCTGAGCCCTGCTATCTATCTGCAGTCCGTAGCCTTGTTCCCGTTTGCTGTTCCCCCTGGCTGTAGGTGTGTTTGTTCCAACCGTGTTTTTGTTACTTCACTGCTAACCGTTGGGGGTTGATGGGGTTTGTAGTTTTGTTGCTGTGTAACAAATAAACCTTGTGCATAACCTCATCCAGTGTGGTCACACTAATTTGGTCTATCTGCGTAGGTACCTGCATGCGGTGTGGGGACACCCGCGCGCGTTACCCTGACAGAAGCTGAAGTCAGATATCAGATACACACCATTTATTGATGTCAACTTTAGCCTTCCACCCCAACCTAGTAGCCTAAATGTGCCTGTCTTTGACAATTTTGGAGTATGATTCAGTAGATTCTGGTGCTGGAACCTAGGAGCTGATTTCTTTCCATGTAGGAAGGGTCAGAGGCGTATGTACAAAAAATGGCACCCTTGGCGTTCTGTCCAGATCCTGGCAACCAGTAACGTCACTGGTTTCCAGGAGCTGGTTGGGATGATGGCCAGAGTGTCCCAGGTTGCTAAGAGCTGGGTGGGAAGATGTGTAATGGGCATACACTTCTCCTCGCCCAGCTCTTAGTAACCGTGGTCGCTCTGGCTGGCGTCATGCTCAGATCCTGGCAAACAGTGACATTCCTGGTTGCCAGGAGACATTCGGGACGCCGACTAGAGTGTCCTGCCGGCAAACACATCTCCCTACCTGCTCTGGTTGCCAAGAATGGGTAGGGAGATGTGATTGGCCCTTACACACTTCCCCGCCCAGCTCTTAGCAACCAGGGACACTTTGGCCGGTTGCCCACCCAGCTCCCAGCAACCAGTGGCGTCACTGGTTACCAGGAGTTGGGCAGGACACAGGCCAGAGTGTCCCTGGTTGCTAAGAGCTGGGCGGTGAGATGTGTATTGGAGAGAGGTGGGGAGAGCAGTCAGCTATCTCCATGAATCGGCAAACTTTTACTAATCTGCAGAGCAGTACCCCATTGCAAGTGGCACCCAGGGCATTTGCCATATGTGCCATACACTGAATAAGCCACTGGGAAGGGTTGAACTCTGGCACAGAGGATCCTAGCATAGGTTGATTCATGTTTACATAAGACATGGTCAGTGTGAAGGTTAATCTAAGAGTTGCAAGTACTTTTAGTGTTAGGGTAAGGGAGGATTGGGGTTAAAGGAAGGATTAGTGTTAAGCTTGAGAAAACAGGAAAGGTTAGTGTGAGGTCTAATGATAGGCTTGGGGCTACTGGAAAAGGTTAGTGTTAGGGTTACGGAAAGGGTTAGTGTAAGAGTTACCAAGAGGGTTTGGTAAGTGTGATGGTTAAATTTGGGATTGCATGCAGGGTAGGTGGGAGTGTTAGGATTACTGGATGGGCTGGTGTTATGCTTATAGAGAGGGTTAGTGTTAGGGCTGATGTTACAGGAAAGGTTAACGTGAGAGTTGGGGTTACAATGAGGGTTACAGGAATTGTTAGTGAGAAGGTCACAGGGAGGGTTGGTGTGAGAGCTAGCTTTAGGGTTACAGGGAGTTTTAGTGTTAGGGATTGGTTTACAGAAAGGGTAAATGTATGAACTAGTGTTTAGGTTACAGGGAGGGTTAGTGTTAGTTTTAGCGTCTCAGCAAGAACTAGTGTGAGGGTTACAGGAAGGGCTGGTGTTAGGGTTACAGGGAGAAGTCTAGTGTTGAGGTGTGTTCACAAGGAAGATTACAGTGATGGTTAGTGTTAGCGTTGCTGATATAAGGAGAGTAATTTAACATAGGGGGATCTTTCTAAATGATCAGAACACAAAGAATTTCATGTGTGTTGGAGGAGGATTACAGAATGTTGAGTTAGAATTTTGCGTATCCCGGTCTCCGTATGCCTGTCTTCTAAGCAGAATGAACCCCTTCTACCTCCCTTTGATGGTGCCATCATATACTTTACTTAGATATACAGTGGCTGGGGTGCTGCACCCGTGACCAGCTATGGCACCAGGCATTTGAGGGCTTGAAGAATTAGTTCAGAGCTGTGCATAAGCACAATGGCAACTGTGACCTTCCTCACGGGAGGCATGCTTTGAATGCAGCATATATGGTGCATGTGCTAATAGGAAGAATGTTAATGACAATGCTGCAGAGAACAACATTGTAGGTTTGATTAAGTATTTAATCCCATTTACTGAACATTTTTAACTTGAGCTTCCTTTTGATGATCAGTTCTATCTGCGGGCTTAGTCCCACTTAAGGATCTAAAGTAAGAGCTTTGTTTGATGGACTTAGAATAATGGCTCATTGCTTTTCTCCTTCAGATTCCAGGGAAAGATTTAATAAAAGACCCGAGGAGGAAACAGTTTGTATCTGTAGAGGTGAAGTCCACCAATGTACTGTGCAACATAGAGAAGGCGGTCCTCCTGACCTTCCACAGTGGATACATCTTCATACAGACGGACAAACCCATCTACACCCCGGGGACTTCAGGTACTTCAGCTGTAGAATGCAGCAGCACAAGTGAAGAAGTCAAACTATCGTTGACCTTAGGAACACCGTTTTATTACTTTACCTCCCCGACTAATAGCTGTGGAGATAAAATACCAGCCGCAGAACGAGAGCATTGTTTTTAAAGGAGAAGTATGAGGTGAGTGCTTTTCACTCACCTCATAGTTCTAGCCGACCTGTGACAATGAGACTGTCACAGGTCGGCTCAGTAGATCGGGAGGTGAGCGAACACATACCGGCGTTTGCTCACCTCTCGATCCTGTCACGGCTCTCTGCCGTGACAGAGGAGGGGCTGGATTCCCCCCTCCTTGCTCCAATCCGCCAGCGCTGACCGGCGGAACGGACGGGGGAGGGTGCGGGTACAGCTGGCTTTGCCTCTAGATAGGCAGAGCCAGCTGTCAGTCAGGCAGCTGGGCGGATCCCAGCACAATTGTCAGGATCCGCTTCAGCTGCGGCGTCTCAGTATACCGCGAGCAGCAGCTTGCGGTATACTGCGGCGTCTCAGTATACCGCGAGCTACAGCTCGCGGTATACTGAGCCTAGGGTGACGGGAGGACGCTAGTTTGTGTCCTCTCGTTACCCTAAGGAGAACTATGGGGAAAAGCCTTAACCCCATAGTTCTCCTTTAATCAGTCGGGCCAGCTCGTAGACTCATGTAATGCTGACCTCTGGACACAAAAGCTTTCTGCTTTGTGTGCACCAAATGCCAAGTAGCAGTCAGGTCATTACTGTGCTCCATATAGCCTGTGCAGAGACCAGAGGTGTGGGAAGACTGGTCCTACTGGGCGTACCTTTTAAATGTATATCCAGAAGGAAAACAAAATGGTAAAAAGACTATACAAGCCCTTTACCTGCAGTGTAATCTATACGGAGATCCAACTGTGTATATGGGGGAAATATGGGGGCTGTCACTGATGACCTCTTCCTTGAAAATCCTAGTTCCCTGTAAGTCATTCAGATGCTTTGGCTTCAATGCCATCTGATTCTCTGACCTGGACCCTTGCTCTCTGGGTGGAAGCGGTGGTCACACTGCAGAGGTCCACTCCTGTTCATGCTCCCTGCTGGATGGAGACCTCTAGCTCTCCAATCACTTTAGGCTCAATGTATAAATCTTAACGCAAGGATTAGGATTTTTTCTAACCATGTGATTGTAATTGTCAATTATCATATGAAAATAACTCACTTTTTTTAGAATAAGGATCCTGGAGCTATTGGCTTTGTGAACTATTATTGTAAGGACTTTTTTTCTGTCTGTTGTTTTATTAGAACTTTTGTAACAAAAAAAGTCTGAAATACAAAGCACTTATCTCAAAGTCCATCACCTTCCAGACATCTGATTGCACTGCGGTCTCCCTTTTGTTTTCTCTAGTTTATTATCGGCTTTATCCTGTAAATTTCAACATGCAGCCTACATCAAAGACTGTGCTAGTAGACATCCTGGTAAGTACTATGTATCCAGTGTACCCTCATTACCCAATGAGAGTGCTCTTAGTGGTCACTGAGACAGTCTTATTGGATGAGGGGTGGAGCTTAACATTACATCTTGTGATGTCTCCTCCTAGGCAGGACTTCGCTTTCATTTACTAACATGTAAAACGGTGTGCAGGTTTATTTTATTCTCTATATTCTATACATATTTGGCTCTTTTAAAATGGATGTTTTTATGTCACTGGTCCCTAGCCAGAGACTCGTGGGCCACACATTGATCTCAAATTCCCATGAATGTTGCTCTTGGTCAGGAATAAGCTCACACTTTGGGGTCTATTCACAAAGCTGCCGAAGGATCTGGCCGTAGCTTCTGCCGATCCTTCGGCTAGCTTCGGCCCCAGGACCCCTTCGGTTCAGGAGAACCGAAGGGGTGCTGTACGGGCTATTCACAATAGCCCGTACAGCTCCCGATCACGGCCGAGCGGCTCAGTCGAGTTGTAAGGCTGATTTCAGCCGATGTACGGCTGAAATCAGCCGTACCAGCCTGAAGTGAATAGCCGAACAGTGTTCGGCTCACTTCACTTCTGATCGGTCATTCACTCGGCTGCCCTCGGCAGCTTTGTGAATAGACCCCTAAAGGTTCTATTTATAAACAATTCGCAGAACCATTCACCATGTGAATCTCTTTGAACATTCTGTGCATATAGCGGCAATAGCACTACATTATGGCCACTAAATGGAGCTGAGGAGCACAGGAAATAAGTACTTATTTGCTATGATTCTCAGCTCCATTTGGTGACCATAATGTGGTATTGTGTATTAATAAATACTTATTTCCAAAGCCCCTCAGTGGCATCTAGTGGCCATAATGTGGTATTACGTATTAATAAATCCTTAGGGGGTTATCCACTTCGGCCGCCTGAGCCCTTTGGTTAAGTGGAAGGGAAGGGCTGCTGTACGGGCTATTCACTATAGCCTGTAGAGCAGCCAAAGGCAGCCGAGCGACTCAGCGGAGCCGAAGGCATATGTTTCAGCTCGACTGAGCCAAAGTGACAGTCGAAGTGTGGAGAAAGGCCGACCTAAGGGCCGACCGATCACACAAATGACAGCTGGCGGGTTCCAGCCATGATCTCACGGCTGGCTCTGCCGAGTTGTAATGACACATCAGTGTCCCCAAATGACCTGGGGATGCTGATCTGTCATTAAACAATAACAACTGGGCTGAGTTGAAGTCCTTCTGCACTTCAGAGGATGACTGAAGCATGACTGAAGGCAGACGAAGTACGCCTGATTTTAGCCGATATACTGATTTTAGTTTAGATATACTTTGACTTTTATAATGTCTGTTTTATGACATATAGTTGCTGCGACAGAGGTGCTGACTCCTGTGGTGGCTTGGGATGCTGTAGTTGGTAACAGTTAAGTGTCCATTTATCCCTATCAGTAAAATTCGACTTGCAACCACTGTTGCTGTTGCGGCTCACAAGATAATGCTGCAGGGAGAGGCACCATGTCATTATGTGACTTCCCTCTTTGTAGCATTCAGGACCACACAGGATTCAATGGACTTGTACGTATGTGTTTCCTGGATAAATGAGCATCAAAGGTGTCACAAGGGCCCAGATAATGGAAATCAAACTACTAACAAGTACTCAACAGACAGTAAAATAGCTTTTAAAGTCCTCACTAACCTCTTCAGCTGTTTGTACTTTGAAGTAATTAATTCTCAAAAATGATCAAACCGCCTGCTGTGTGTTTACATTCAGAGGGCTGGCAGGCTGCCAAGATTCTGCTGCAATAGAAGGTAATAGAGGAAGAGCTAAGATTTCAGAGCCTCTGTCACGTACCTTATGGAGCTTAAGATGACGAGGGCGGCCTCTCTTGCAACTCTAGTCCCAGGTGGCCTGAATATTGATACAGGTGATTTGGGGCACGAGTGTCGGACGATGAGTTTGGTAGCTGCTCTGCTGGGCGACTGTATATAAACGCACAGCAAAGAGGCATGCAGAGAAAAACCGAAGTCAGACAGGCCGGGTTAGCAACGTGCAGGCAAGAAGGTCCAGTAGCAGGAGATGAAATCGTAGTCGTTTGGCAGGCCAGGATCAGCAACATGCAGACAACGCAGGATCAGACAGGAGGCAGAAGAATAGTCAAACGAGCCGGGGTCAGGATACCAGAAGATCAGAACAGTCCAGGAACAAGCCGGGTTCAGCAACGGGAAGGCAAAACAACAGGTTACAGGATCAGGATACAAGGCACACAGCTGGAGAGTACTCAGCAGTGGAGGCATGGAGAGGCTGAGCTTAAGTAGCCCATTTGGCGCCATGATATGTCGGAGGTGCGCACGCTGTGAAGCGCGCCTGCACAGAGGGGAACGGCACGACCCGGCACTGTGGGCCATGTCATGCGCATGCGTGAATACCTTCGCATGGGCTTCCTGACAGCCTCCGTTGTGAAAATGAATTTCTCCACAATGCCTATAACTACAGAGGTCAGGGAGGGTTTATTTTAAGATACGTTTAGCGTTTGTTCAGAATATGTGAATACTTTAGTGTGGATGGTCTGGGCACATGTTCAATTTAGAGTTCAGTAGTGATAAAAGATCTGCACTCAAATTTTTGATTTTTCCTTCAAGAGTTGCTGCTTCCAGGACAGTCATCGTAGTCTTGTAGCTTCGCTACATAGCCACTGTTCAAGTGAGAGATGGAAGAACTATTCACATGGCAAACGTTCAATGTTTTTTATTCATTTCTGTGTTTTAGAATCCGGATGGGGTTGTGGTGAGGAATGAGCAACTCATTTCTGATGCATCGGGAATCATTTCAAAGTCCTATGTACTGACTGACATACCGAGGTAAGGAAGAAGAATCCATGCGAGCAGGGCCGGATTTCCCACAAGGTCAACCAAGCCCGGCCTTGGGGCAGCAGGGAGTAGAGGGGCAGCAAGGGTGTGGAATTCCTGTCTCCCGATGCCCGGGACAAGCAGTTTCGGCCGCCTGGAGGGTAGTTTTCTACATTTAGCCCTGGTTTGGGCAAGCATAGGTAAATGTACAGCGGGGAAGCCGTCACTTGTTTTGTACAAGTGATCCCAGCGATGCTCCCGAGATCACTTGTATGCAGCCTGCAGGTCTGCCATTTTCCATGGGGGG
>NW_017306822.1:196162-205654 GCF_000935625.1 Nanorana parkeri | reverse complement strand
TGGCGGGTAGGGGGGCGCATTGAGGAACCTGGCCTTGGGGCAGCAAAGAGAGTAAATCCCGCCCTGCATGAGAGCGTTAGTTTTGGGCAACATCACATGAACAGGTCCTTAGTCCTTAGGTCAGGTGTTTGCAGCAGAATTCCAGATTGTACCACGGTTTTTATCCACAATGAAAACGTTTTTTGCTGTATGTATGATGTACTCTATATGGTGAGCTATGGAGAGGTGAATGGTGCATTACACAGGACAGATATTTCTCAGCAATATTGGAACAGTCCAGAGACAAGGCAACTCTATCTGATGAGATCTTCATCAGCCCACACACATATATATATGTATGCTGGCATACATATATGCCACAGAGTATGCTGGCAACACAGTCACCCAGGTTCCAGAAAATAAATAGTTTTGCAGGGTTGAAGCTGGCCTTTCAGTTTCTTCTGGTTTTTCTGGATTGTAACTGGGATCTGAAGCTCTGGAGATTTCTTAGAGTTCTGGGTGGGATGAAACCTCCAGTCCTGAGGTCAGGTGTTGCCAGTGGTCAGGTGGCTGAGAGCAGCCTTATTAAGTGCCCAGCCCAGAGCTCAGGGGAGAGTTGGTGGTGTGTGCTGGAGGCACACGAGGGTCAAGCCAAGCCAGTGGTGTGTGGGTGTGCAGGAGGCACAGGGCCACAAGCAGACTCAGGTGCGTGCTAGACGCGTGTGGAACAGCCAGAGGAGGCTGGGAAAGGTCAGTGACCCAAGAGACCTGGTGGACACACTGCTGAGAGAGCAGTCTGAGTGCTCACGAGGGATGATCGGAGTGAGTATCACACAGAGGTGTGCTAAAGACTGTGTATGCTGAGGAAAAGCAGATTATTATGAGAAGCAGGTGAACTGTTCTGTTTCATTTATATTGAAGAGGAATAAAGACTGTCCTGTTTATATTTAAGTTGGATGGTCCTTAAGCGCTCACCATTGGGCTATATTCCCCAAACATCACAATATACATATATGTATATATATATATATATATCATCTAGATGTGGTCAAGATGATCTGCTAAAGTTCAAACCAAGCATCAGAATGGGGAAGAAAGGGGATTTAAGTGACTTTGAACGTGACATGGTTGTTGGTGCCAGATGGGCTGGTCTGAGTATTTTAGAAACTCTCTCGGGTTTACAGAGAATGGTCCGAAAAAGAGAAAATATCGAGTGAGCGGTGGTTTTCTGAGTGAAAATGCCTTGTTGAGGTCAGAGGTGAATGACCAGACTGGTTCAAACTAATAGAAAGGCAACAGTAACTCAAATAACCACTCGTTACATCCGAGGTATGCAGAATACCATCTCTGAACACACAACACATTGAACCTTGAAGCAGATGAGCTAGAGCAACAGAAGACCAGAAAAGGTGCCACTCCTGGCAGCTAAGAACAGGAAACGGAGGCTACAATTTCCAAGGGCTCACCAAAATTTTAGAAAACAGAAGATTGGAAAAATGTTGCCTGGTCTGATGAGTCTCCATTTCAGCTGCAAAATTCAGATGGTCGGGTCAGATTTTGGCATCAACACGAAAGCATGGATCCATCCTGCCTTGTACCAATGGTTCAGGCTGGTGGTGGTGGTGGTGGTGTAATGGTGTGGGGAAAATGTTCTTGGCACACGTTGGGCCCCTTAGTACCAATGGAGCATTTTTTTAATGCCACGGCCTACATGAGTATTGTTGCTGACCATTTCCATCCCTTTATGATCACAGTGTACCCATCTACTGATGGAAATTAATGATATGGAGGAATAGAACATAAGGATATCATAGAACACCAATATTACAACCATCCATGGTCATATCGCCTGGCCTGGGGGACCTCACGATGTATCCCAAGATTTCCCATGATGTTTTAGCAGGAACTCCTGCTACACAGTCAAAAGACTCCAGTAATATATTTAATGCCTCCTGAAGAAGCTGAGTTTTTGAAAACAAATGGTAATATGACCAAAATGAGACTATGATTTAAGTTTGCTTTAATTTTTAGTATTGGCGCTTGGACCATCTCCACAAAGTATGACGGCACGCTTCAAGAATACGCCACCAACTTTGAAGTGAAAGAGTATGGTAAGCATATTTGTTCAGACTACTTGTATGGCCAAGTCCCGCACACATGGTGCTGGCAACTGGGTTGCCCAGTTTTAAAACAAACCTGCCTGGTGGAGTCAAGGACAACAATAAGAACCCTGGAGAGGTTCTAACCCTTCCACATGGTAATAAAGCAGTGTTTTTGTTGCTGGAGAGATTTCACCCCATTTCCTGACCTAAAGACAGTGGTTGGCAGGTCAGGAAATCTCCTGAATGGGGATATAGGTCACACAGAGGCACACACGTAGGGTTGCCACCTGTCCCAGATTCAGCTGGACAGTCCAGGTTTTGAGTTCTGTATGTTTTGTTTCCAGGTTTCAGGCCGGCTGAAACCCAGACACAGCACTTAGAGGACTCAATCCAGACAGTCCAGGTGAATCCGGGACAGCTGGCAACCCTAGCACACAGGTTCTAAACCATGATAACAGGAGTGTTTTTATTACAGCAAGGGATGATTTTTATTTCTCCAAAATTTCAACAATTTCGGGAGAACCACAGGAACCAGGGAGTCAATAAACCCGAAAGTGGCGGTTACCTAAAATTTTTGGCTACACAGATGTTAATCTCAATTAATTAATTCATTAAAGCTGAACCAGACCCACCAATGTAATGTCTCCCAATACAGTTACTTTTCAGGTATGCCAACTATCAAGGTTGCCAGTGTGCTTACTTCAGCTCTCAAGCAAACTTGCAAGCCCTAAATGGCTGCTGTCATAATGTAGGTGATCACACGTGCAGCACCATGGCAACTGCAATCCAAACGGAGGCTAAGATGGCAGCTACCTTGGCTGTAAAGAATGGGAGGTTGTAGTTAAACTTTAATATCCGTGCAATATAAACTCTTTGAAGGAAAGCTCAATAGCAGATACAATATTTCAACCAATCTATGGTGAGACAATCATTTTGTAAATACATTAAAGCCCAACTGAACCTTCAGTTTATATCAGCTAAATACAATTCAGTTGGATCAAAACAAAATGTGTTTAAAGTCTTATAGTTTGCTTTAAAATGCAGCCACAGCCCGAGCAGAAAAGCCTGTGCCCTGCCAGCATGCCCCAGAGAAGGACTCTTGCTATGTGGAAGCAATGGTCTCTCTGCAGAGGTCCAACACACCTTCCGCTAAGTCAGACCTTTAGCTCTAGAGTGAAAAAGACTCATGGTCCCTGCTGATTGGAAAGCTCTAGGAATGGCTACTGATTGGAGAGCACTAGCACTGACTGTTGATTGGAGAGCTCCAGCTCTGACTGTTGATTGGAGAGCTCTAGCACTGACTGCTGACTGGAGAGCTCTAGCACTGACTGTTGATTGGAGAGCTCTAGCACTGACTGTTGATTGGAGAGCTCTAGCACTGACTGTTGATTGGAGAGCTCTAGCACTGACTGTTGATTGGAGAGCTCTAGCACTGACTGTTGATTGGGGAGCTCTAGCACTGACTGTTGATTGGAGAGCTCTACCACTGACTTTTGATTGGAGAGCTCTAGCAAAGTCTGTTGATTGGAGAGCTCTAGCACTCACAGCTGAATGGAGTGCTCTAGAACTGACTGTTGATTAAAGTGATCTAGCACTGTCTGTTGAGTGGAGAGCTGTAGCACCATCTGTTGATTGGAGAGCTCTAGCACTGACTGCTGACTGGAGAGCTCTAGCACTGACTGCTGACTGGAGAGCTCTAGCACTGACTGCTGACTGGAGAGCTCTAGCACTGACTGCTGATTGGAGAGCTCTAGCACTGACTGCTGATTGGAGAGCTCTAGCACTGACCGCTGACTGGAGAGCTCTAGCACTGACTGTTGATTAAAGAGATCTAGCACTGTCTGTTGAGTGGAGAGCTGTAGCACCATCTGTTGATTGGAGAGCTCTAGCACTGACTGGAGAGCTCTAGCACTGACTGCTGACTGGAGAGCTTTAGCACTGACTGCTGACTGGAGAGCTCTAGCACTGACTGTTGATTGGCAAGCTCTAGCATTGACTATAATTTGGAGAGCTCTAGCACTGACTGTTGATTGAAGAGCTATAGCACTGACATTTATTGGATGGCTATAGCTCTTCCTCAGCAGGGGGTGTGGCCGATCCCTGCAGAGAGTTTACTGCTTCCACACAAGCGAGGGTCTTCTCTACAGCATGCTGACAGTAGACAGGATTTTCCACACTTTAAAGACAATGATCTGTAAGGCTTTGCACACATTTTGTTTTGATGCACCTGGATTATATTTAGCTGATTTAAACTGAAAGTTTAGTTGCGCTTCACTTGCCCACAAAGAAGAAAAAGCAAATATAATGATACGCACTGTTACATTTAATTGCAGATATGTAAAGCACGTTCACTAAAATTCATCTTACCTTTTCTATTTCCAGTGTTGCCAACTTTTGAAGTCAGGATAACACCAGATCGGAATTTCATGTATATTGATGATGACACATTTTCTGTGACAATAGAGGCAGTGTGAGTACCTGTCTACACATGTGGGTGATAGCTGTACCATAGGTGTGGCAATGGTTTAGTTCTCAGCAGACGTGAACATATTTTTAAAGCTGAATTCTATTAAATTGCCCTGCAGTGGACTGCAATACTCACCCTAACTCCAGCACTGTCCTTCACAGACTTACCGCTATTCCATCTATCCTCTTCTGGGTTGAATGACTGCCAACTTAATCCAACCCACTACTGTGAGACCAAGGTCACATCACCCAGCCTGGGCTCAAAAGAGAATGCTGCAGAGAGTGGCCCAGTGTAATTTGAGTCGCTCTTCTCTGCAGCATGTAGGACCCGTTCACCACCAGAGGAAGAAGAGGAAGACCCAGGGCCACTCGTATAATGAGGCAGCTGGATGCGGTTGCCTCAGGCAGCATCTCATTGGGGGGCAGCCAGGTGGTGGTGGGTGTGGCAGGGGGATGGCCAGATGGTGATGGGGCACAGGGGGGCAGCCAGGTGGTAGTGGGGGGGGCAGGGGGCGGCCAGATGGTGATAGGGCGCAGGGGGGCGGCCACAGAATCACAAGTTGCTAAGAGCTCTTAGAAACCTGTGACTCTCTGCCTGGCATTCCACCCGGCTCACTGACATCACCAGTTGCCAAGAGAGAGTGGGATGCTCTGGTTTGCACTCCGCCCAGCTCACTCACGTCACTGGTTGCCAGAAGCTTGGTGGGACAGAGCCACTGAGAGCGCAGTTGGATGTCTTCCGCCACCCGCGCAACTAACACCTGCACACACAAGACTTTGCCTTAGATTGCGAATACTATAGGGAAAGCCCTGGGAAGACCTATGGCGTCATTCTATTGGTCCAGTGACAGTTAGAAAAAAGAGTTTGGGGGGGGTGAGCAAGTGAGCTTGTGCCCCCCTATCCTGAACCATACTAGGCCACATACTCTCAACATGGGGAGTGTAGCATGCCAGGGTGTGTGTTGATGGGGACAAGGACCTCATCCCCACATCCTTCGCCTGATGGAGGAGAGAGTCTGCAGGGGGGCTTATTGGAATCTGGAAGCACCCTTTAAAATAAGGGTCCTCCACATATATCCAACTTCCTTCTAAATGAGTAAGTGGTATATAATACTGCTTGTTACTCATTCACAAAAAGAAAACAACATGTAAATAACTTGTCCAGCAATGTAGATCCATCATCAATCATGATGAACAAAGCCCCATACAGCTGACGACCCCACTGGACTTTTGCCACCCGTGACATCTCTCTGGCTAGCCGCTAAATGTCAACAAGCCAACTGGCTGATGTCATTAATCAAATATGGTCATGACCATATTTGATCAATGGCATCACCTGTGATACCCACTAACTTGTTAACTATGTAAACCAAACTGGCAGGTGGGCTGGAAAGTCACTTTAGCTATTTGACATTCGCCAAAGAAGCAAACTACATTTTACCTGTTTGACGACCTGAAACTCTAGATGCAGTATCACTACCTCCACCAAACGAGTCACTTCCATCTTCAGTAGCAGGCATAGGATCGGACAAGCTAAAAAAACGAAACTCAGCTAGACTTCAGGTCAAACTCTCTGTTTACCCAAACCCAAAGTTCATCCCTTGCCTTAACTACGGGTGGGGTGGGGGGCAACATCTAACTGGTGTACTATTTGCCTACTGTACAGTAGTACAGTCTGCCTGTCCCTCTCATTGCTATTTATTAGTAACCTGATGACCTGGGAACCTCTTTTTCTTAGTTGTTTTCAATGAAGGAAAGATATTCCATACCACACACACTGAAAGCTCCTCTCTGTCTTTCACACCCAGAAAGCCCGATGTAGTGAAATGTCAGTAGTAACTGCAGAGCAGTTACTTCATCACTGCCACCAATCAAAATCAAGTCTGCCTGAAAAGTTAGAAATGAACTGGTGATACTTCAAGCTGAGAGTGGATATTACACAATGATAGTTTTAGGAAGCAGAGCTGATTATAGTGAACTATACAGAACTCAGATTGGGGTCTTTCGGAGTGTAGCAAAGGCATCACTGATATATTGTTTGTACTGGAATTGGACTTTATCATTAACACTAAGCTTCTTTTATATTCAGCTACACATATGGGAAAACCGTT
Organism: Nanorana parkeri; assembly: GCF_000935625.1. Taxonomy (NCBI): domain Eukaryota; kingdom Metazoa; phylum Chordata; class Amphibia; order Anura; family Dicroglossidae; genus Nanorana; species Nanorana parkeri. The sequence continues at coordinate 198,996 of NW_017306822.1, read as the reverse complement.
TTTGGCAATGCCTTTGTCTTATTTTCCCTGAAGAAAGACGCTGAAAAGAAAACAATGGCAGGTTCCTTGAGGAGGATCGAGGTAATCAAGTAAAATCAATCCGTATATCTCTATCTTTTGTAAATCTTTGTACATCTTGTATCTTTATTATTTATTGTATATTTTACTATTCAAGGATTATTCAAGGGGTAATTTAAAGGTTCCTTCCATGCGATAGCTTCCTCCTTTTCTGGGACTATCTAATTACCGGCTGTATTAGCCAACTCCTATGCCCTTCCCTTCACCTTCCTGCATAACCTTTTATGTAGCTTCCATGGTAGGTTTTGACAGGATTACTATAGAGCATCCTTTCTCAACCACAGCTCCACAGATCCCTAAGGTTCCTTCTGAGGTTGCTAGGAGTTCTGGAGCAGTGAGCAGTGACAAATTGATCTCTCATCTGCACTGTCCACCAGAACTAGCGGGACACATTTGCACTGACCACCAATATTACAGGACACAATTTTGGCTGTCTGCAAGATTGTTACAGAAAATAATTATGGCATATTTAGCAGTTGGGTGTTAAAAAATGATCTGGCCTGGGTGTCAAATCCTCCAGGTACATTACATTATTTATTCTTTTATTAAAAATGATCTACAACTTACTAATTACACTAATGTACCACAAGCTGTAGGTATTATTTCAACCTGTGAGACCTGTGCATTATTTCAAGGGTTGAGGTTCAAGGTTTAGGTTCAAGGTTGAGGTTCAAGGGTTAAAAGGTTGAGAAAGGCTATAGAGTGCCTAAAGAGTCTGTTGACATCACATCCAAGATGGCAGTGTGACGGACTGCCTGATACCCCAACTGGATATCTCCGTCTTTGGGCTGTTCCCTGGGTGCTGGAACCAGAAGCCAGTGAATATAGCATGGGCATACCCCCAGGAATCAGACAATACTGACTTTGTAGTGGAAATATGAACTGGTTTATTGAAGAAAGCACACAGAGTTTATACCTCACAGAATCAGATAAGAGTTCAGTGTGTTACATTGACCAATCCCCTCCCCTTGACAGCCGGATGCCGCATTGGAATTCCTTAAGCACACACACTCTTTGAACCTAATGAATGTCCTTAATTAGATAAGAGCTTGATCCCATCATCCCAAAAAATGGGCACTCCAGACAGTCTTCTGCCTTCACCAAATGATGTTTAGCAGAGATGGTATCCAAACAAGATGGAAGTCCAGATGGTTCAAATCAAGTCAAATAGTGAAAAGCTCTCCCTCTAGATAAAATATTAAACAGCAAAACACACACAGCAAACCAAGTTCTCTGGGGCAATAAACCTCTGCAGCCCTAGGTCCATCACAGGCAGTGCCTAGCAGCAGTCTCAGGACTTTTGAATGTCTTCACAATTAAGTATTCAACAGGTAAATAGCATCAGGAAATACAGAAATACACATACAATCATATGGGAAGGTTTTCTGTGGAAATTAATGGTCTAGCGACAGGGTCTCTTTAATTTGTGAGGCTTCCATTTCCTTACACAGAGTTGTTGTGGTGGCAGCTTGATTGTTTAGCCCTTATAGGTACAACATTGGTTGTCACCTCCTCAGCAAAGAGCATTCCACCTTTGCTTCCTATTTATGGAATTTTCATTCTTAAAATTTGTTGTGCCCTCATGATGCATCAAAGACAGAAACCATATGATTTTATTTATTTTGTCTTTTCTATGCTATCTTCTCCCATGCTGATAACGTGGATCTTCTCTAAATTTCATCTAGATAGATGATGGGACGGGAAGAGCTACCTTGCTCAGAGACGATCTCCTGAAGGCCGTCAGTAAACCAGAGGATCTTTTACAGTATAGATTGTCTGTGTCAGCCACCGTCATCACTGAAGCAGGTTAGACAAGTGAATGCTAAAGCGTATCTAAACCAGAAATAAGTCCTTTATTTTACCTGCTAATTCCTGTCCTATGGTGACAACACTCTAATTTCACTGCATCTATAGGGGGAGCCATGGTTGTCACACAAGACCACTTAAGGGTCTTCCTTAAGGCTAGCCAGAGGTCTATATAACAAAATATATACTGAACCAGCCAGACAACTAGGTTAAGTGGGAATGGCACGAGACAGTTGGTCTAAGGGGACATAAGGTATAACTCTGACCCTGATGTTTATGGTTTACCACAGGTTTTACATAAATGTTATTTTTGCAAAGACTTAAGGTAAGAAGCCAGGGGCTAAAATATCACTTTTGGTTAGACTGACCTTTTAGTCTATATGAGAAAGAAATGATAACATTTTATAGATGACAATAATGTTGGCAACAGTCTGGTGCTACTTACTAAATGTGTATATTTCAGGAAGTGACTGGGTGGAAGCTGAACTGGACAATATGTATATTGTTCAGTCTGCATATAAAATCCTCTTAACCAAGACATCCAAATACTTCAAACCTGGAATGCCCTTCCATCTCATGGTATGTGTCCAATATCAACCCGTATTAATTTATGAAATATTTTTTTTGTTTACCTGAAAATGTAGCATTGTCAGGGAAATGGTTGGTTGGTTGGCTGGTTTCATGGCTATAGATGAAAGCCCAAATATACATACATATCCTTTTCATTTATGGTCCTTATACATACAAATAAAAAAGGTCTCACTTAAATTAAACATGTTCTTTGCCCATGCAGGCCAAAGCCAAGGGATTATTTAACTGTTTCCCTCCCCAGAAGAAAATGCTTACCTTTGCGGGAATTAATGCGGCAGGAAGGGTAGTTAATCACATGGTCCGCCATACCCAAAAGTCCCGGGCATTGTTCCACAACCACAGCAGCCACATAGAATGGG
>NW_017306822.1:158444-196103 GCF_000935625.1 Nanorana parkeri | reverse complement strand
CATGACACCCTGGGGTCCTGGGGTCTTCTTCCTGCAGTGGCCGGTCTTCAATGATGCAAAGAAAAGTGCCACGTGGTTACATGGGCAATGCCCTCTGCATCATTCTTCTGTGGGCTCAGGGTAGCTTGATGACATGTCCCCAGGGGTAATAAGTTGAAAGATGCTGGACTTCATTCAAACCGGAAGAGAAGTGGTGGCTGGGAACGAATGAAGATGTGGGGTGCAGCCTGCATAGAGGGTGGAGAGGCTAAATACTTCTCTGTTGCTTATGTTCATTTTAAGTATCTAATTAAACTTGCAAAACAGTAGTTTATTCCCAGCTCAATAAATAGTCTCTGGTTATTATTAAATAATCATTATCCAATCTGCGCACGGGTGTTATAAGCTCCATAGCTCTCACCTATGCAGGATACTTAAGTCTTAGAATTGTAGATCATCAATATAAAGTAAGCACAATTATGACAAGAGTTGGAAATGTGTTGCCTTGTAGGCAAGTCTGTCTAAAACTCTTTTCAACCTTCTGTCCTTTCTTTTCCTCTTCTACATGTAGCGTAAATCAACCAGGAATACTCTTTTTTTTTCACTCTTAGGTGTTAGTTAAAAACCCAGATGGCTCACCAGCAAATGGCATCCCAGTGGTGGCCAGTCCTGGGGATGGAAGAGGTGTTACTCTGGAAGACGGAACAGCTAAATTGGTAGTAAACACCGGTTCTGCTAGAAACCCCTTGAATATAAAGGTGAGTTTTTAAGGAAACCTGCTCTTAGAGAAGTACAGGGGTTGGCATTATTGACATCCCAGATAGCAAGGATAACTTGCCACAAACTTGTGTTCGGGTTAAATTGTAATTCTTGTTAACTTGCTGCACACATTCCTGGCACGTGGTAGACTTGCAGAACACTCGCAGCACAAGTTCTACTTGACACTTTTTGAATTTGTAGCAAATTTGCTTGGCAAGTCTACAGCAAGAGTCCTGCAGGTCTTAGCAAGAGCTCTGCAAGCTCGCTGGTCTGCAATTTCACTACATCGGGCTTTCTGGGTGTGAAAGACATAGACGAGCTGTCAGTGTGTGTGGTAGGGAATATCTTTCCTTCATTGCAAACAACTAAGAAAAAGAGGTTCCCAAGTCATCAGTTTAGCAAGTCATTTTCAAACTTGCAGCACAATTTCTTGCTATCTGGGATGTGGTGTTGGAAACGCTCTTTGTCACCCACCTAGAGTAGTAGCCTTAGTGTGCTGAACCTTCCCATGAGTGAAGGTGGGTTGAGGAATCAGCTGTATGTTACCACTTTACCCAGATTATATACCTCTTGCAACAAATCAACTTTCCTATCTAACAGGTGAAGACAGCTGTACTGGGACTAGAAGACAAACGCCAAGCCTCCGAGGAAGCCACATTGACCCCCTACCAACCACAAACTGGACAGGGAAACTATCTGCACATCACTGTTGGCTCCAATGTGGCAGAGCCAGGAAAGCAAATTTTCATAAACTTTAATGTACTGACCAGCAATCCTGCACACCAAAACAGTATACAGCATTTTACATACCTGGTAAGTTACAGTGCAACTGAAACCAAATCTTTGTTTTTATTTTTAGATGGAGCGTAGAGTGATCTGTGCCCTCATTAGGGAGATTCAAACTCTCTGTTTTTCCTGGTGATCATTATCACTGAAAGTAAATCCTAAATTTTGGGGCGCCACCAGAACAGGAATTGATGGGAACTCCACTCTGGTGACTTTTGACAGTGTTACCCCTGCACTGCAAGGGTTAAGTGCTTGTTTTGTCTTGAGGGTGCAAATAAAGTAGATATACTCACCTGATCCTCAGTCCAGGGACAGTCAGCTCTCACCTCTCTTCCCCTCGGATCCGACTGTGGAATGTTCCTCAGCGTCCTCACATCTAATGCAAGTCAATAGACCTGCATTAGACATGTCGACGTCAGCAGTCTTTAGACAACCGGAGTTTGGGGGAGAAGAGGCTGCGGGGATGGCCTAGCAGCTTGGCAGGACCGCCAATCAGGTGAGTATATCTTCTTTTTTTGAGCTCCTAGACCAAAACAAGCTCTACCCCCACACTGCAAGGGTTAGTTCTGTAATCCTGGAGTTCCCATTCCACCAACCACTGTCCTTTTTTTCACCCAGATCCTCAGCAAAGGCCGGATAATACAAGAGGGCAAGCAGAGGCGGGAGTCAGGTCAATCTCTTGTCACCAAGACCCTGATTGTTACAGAAGACTTAATCCCATCTTTCCGTATTGTGGCGTACTATATCATTGGAAGGGAGCTGGTGTCAGATTCCCTCTGGGTGGATGTGGTTGACGAATGCATGGGAAAGGTAAGGTGGTCAGTTTGGATGGAAGAAACATTTTGTACAGCAGCAGGCACATCTATGAATTGTGTAAAAGTTCACAATGTCAGGCCACTTTTTGAGAAGTTCCCAATTCATTAACACAAATATGGTTTTGCAGTGTCAACTGCAGGTAAGGGTAAATCTTCTCATCGGGACACCTGTTCCAGCGACAACTATCTAAGAGGGTATTTCCCTTCAATTTCTAAAGATCATCTAGACTCGCAGGGGTAGCCAAACTCCAGCACTCCAGCTGTAGTGACACTATAAATCCCATCATGCATCTGCCTATGGTCATAAGTCATGCCTGTGGCTATCAGAATCTTGCAATACCTCATGGAATTTGTAGTTGCACCACAGCTGGAGGGCCAGAGTCTATCTACCACTGATGTAGAGACAGGGGCGTCCCGAGGCCGGGTGTCACCCGAAGCGGGTACCTGGTGACACCCAGCCGTGACATCATCGCACATGCGCCACCATCTTGGGGATACCTGCCAGCGGCCATCTTGGTGATGGACGCCGGCCGAGAGAGGAGGGGACATTCCCTCCTCTTTCCTGCAACTGTCGGCTCTTAGTCCTTGACTTTTCAGAGTGGGTGACATCAAAATGACTGTCAGTAGAGATTTGTCTCATTTTCTTTTTGCATTGCCAGGGCATATGAGGGGAAATCAACTCAATTCCTGCTCTGGCTCTGGGACAGGAAATCTTCCCAAAAGATCTAAAACAAAAAAAATAAGTGCTGACACTAACCCTAAATTAAACTTTAACAGCTCACAAGCAATTTGGCTTTATATATACCCTACCCAACTTACATTTACGTTACATACTGTATACTTAACCTTACCCTTAAATTACTTACATTTAAAGCAGAACACTGGGCTCAAACTGTCATTTAACTATATTCCTTAATAACCACAAAGGCTATAAATCAACTTTGGGTGCACCAAATCTCTTGTGCAAACCCAGATATCATCACCACTGTGCTGTACATAGCCTGTAGAGAAAGCAGAGCTGTGCAAGGGACCCAGCAGGCCCCACCCACAACAGGAAACTACAGGAGGGGGCAGAGAAGAAAAGAGATCAGCAGTGGCTGGTCTTTATTACAGCAATCTATAAGATTCACTCTGGGTTATGGCACAGATCTGAATTAAATACACAAAGCTCACCAAGATCCAAGGAAGAATACAAATGACTCTTGGATTTCAAAGAGATTTATTTATCCCGGAGTTCAGCATTTTTTATTAATAAGCTCTAGTTTTCCACTTTAAAAATACTAAAAGAAAAACAGCAAAATACAAGCAACATTTTGCAAGCAATGTAACATGGACATAGGAGAAATGCAGAAAAAACAAAAAAGCGCCAGAGGGGACTGCTCAACCAGTACAAACCAATGTACACATGAATAAAATTAGAATCAAAGTCTATTTGGAAATAGATGAATGGATAAAAAATTGGTGAATGAATAAAATAAAAAACACGTTTAAAAGATGTGTGTCTGTAGGATGCTGCCCCAAATCAGCCGGGGAGACTGTAAATCTAGGGAAAAAACACAAACATGTTTTATATGTTTCTTCAATTCTGATCTTATTAAATTTGTCTGCACCAGGAAAGGCGCCCCTTGTTTGTGTTTTTTCCATAGGAGAAATGCACTTAGGTAGTTGGGCTGGTGGAACAGAGCTTGATGTCCCATGCATGGGTCCAGGGGACGGTAGTATAAACCAGAGTATGCTATGCGGAAAGTTCCATCACCTTGTGCAATAAGGAGCGTAAAGAGTAGTAGCGGGGGTGAGGAGGATTAGAGGAATTGGGGGAGAGGGACAGGAGCAGGGGGAAAAGGGTAGGAGGAGAGAAAAGGGAAGTAGGGGAGGAAGGCAAGAAAAAAAAAAGGGGGGGGGGAGGAAGAAAGAGATATGGGAGGGGATCATTAAAATTGTTAAAAACCAGAGATATGCAACAAAACAAAAGAAGAACAATGTAGACCAGCCAGGGGATCCACGGGCCAGATATGTCACCATTTTTTATCGTGAGGGGAATCAGGTGAAGAATCAGTGGTCATGGGAATCGGAGTTTTCCCCGTTGCACATATAAAATGGTAAGGGAGACTATCGAGAGGCTCATTGTACAACAATATCTCTTAGTTTGTTGGCTTAGGCATCAGAACTCGGGGATTGCAGTAATGTATTCTAATAGCCCAAGTATTATAAAATTTGTCATATCTATCATTGCAAGTAGAAACCCATTGCTCAGATTTCATGGTGTCCAAGACCAATCTGATCTATTCCTCCCTGGTGGGGACAGGGGCTTTTTTCCCAAAGCAGAGGGATCAAGCATTTAGCAGTGATCAGTGAGTGAGGAAGAGAGCTACATCTATATCAGGACATGGAAGGAGGTACAGAATGCAAAAGGAAGGGCGGCAGAAGAATTGACAACTGGATACCCAGGATGCGTTCAATCTGATTTCTAACATCCTGTCAGAACAGTCTAATTTTGGGGCATTCCCACCACACATGTTGTTGGGTACCAACCATACCACAACCACAACAACACAAAGGAGACACAGTGCTAGAGTTTAGTTTTAAGTCCTATTTCCGACTGGACATTGGAGGTTGTCCAGTCATATTGTACTGTGTGTGGTCAGTTTATTAAGAAGACAGGAAGTAAAGCCTACTGAAAAAGATTGGCTACAGTCAAGTCATTTGTCATGTGTCGTTTTCTTTTTCTCTGCTGGAACCTATAACCAGCTGGAGGTGACCAGCAACAAGAGGAGTACAGAACCAGGAAAGCCTGTAACTTTGACTCTGAAGGCAGATCCTGATTCTCACGTGGGATTGGTGGCTGTAGATAAAGGAATATTTGTACTGAACAAGAAGAATAAAATAACCCAGACTAAGGTAAGGACTTTATTGTGTGGCATTGCGCAATGTTTAATTATTTTCACTCCATCTATTGTTCATAAATGGAGTGTATGGTGGTTTTGTATTATTTTATTTCTGGTTTCTTATTTATTATGGTCAGGTCCGAATGTTTCTTTTTTTAACTAAGTAAATAAGTAATAAACTATAATGAATATTTTATATTCTTATTTAAGTAAGCAAGTGGAGCGCCGGGTTTTCACATGTTTTCATGGCTGGCCTTATATGCTTTGCACACACAAAAAAAATGTTTACAGAGCTCAGTATCTCAAGCTGAAATTTACACACACAGGTTAATGAGCCAGTGCAGTGACTTCTACTCCTCCTCACCTCCACCCCTTTAGTTCAAAAACATATAAAATAGAACTTACCACAACCATTATATATTCCTTTTTAATGCTGTAAGCACAAGATACCTACCAATGTTCTGAGGTGGGAACAATAGGCACCTTAGTTACCAGTCTGGACTAGACTGTAAGGACAATATTCCCAAAAATGTTCTGAGATGGCAAAAAGAGGCACCTTAGTTACCAGTCTATAAAAGACTGCAAGGACAATGTTCCTACCGACGTTCTGAGATGGCAACAAGAGGAATCCTAGTGACCAGTCTATAGTAGACTGTAAGGACAATATTACTACCAATGTTCTGAGATGGGAAAAAGAGGCACCTTAGTCACCAGTCTATAAAATACTGCAAGGACAATGTTCCTACCAACACCCTGAGATGGGAACAAGAGGCACCCTAGTTATCAGTCTATAGTAGACTGTAAGGACAATGTTCCTACCAACACCCTGAGATGGGAAAAAGAGGCACCCTAGTTACCAGTCTATAATAGACTGTAAGGACAATATTTCCACCAACACCCTGACCCTGAGATGGGAACAAGAGGCACTCTAGTTATCAGTCTATAGTAGACTGTAAGGTCAATATTCCTACCAGCCTTCTAGATGGGAACAAGATGCACCATATTTACTAGTCTATAACAGAATATAAGGACAATATTCCCACCAACATTTTGAGATGTAAACAAGAGGCGCCTTGATTACCAGTCTATAATAGCTCTAGTGTGGCTGAGTATATTACATATTATTGTCCGAGCTTTTCTATCCTGGTGACAAATGCACCTCCTATTTTTGGTTCAGGCGTCACAAAGACAGTAAGTGAGGGAAACACTCCCCAGTGTGTCACAGACAGAATTAAAAGACTGACAGAAATGTTTTTACTTTTTTCATCTCCATAAAAAAAAAATAGCCATTGATCAGCTTTAACGTGACCCTGTGCTTCTGTTAGTTCAGTTATACTGACCTATGGGTCTTTTGATACATTCAAACTTCAACACCGAGCCCACCCGTGGAGCCTATGCATAGGTTATCTTGATACTATTTGATTTCGTACAGGCTCATAGGGGGTGGCCCTCAGTTTTTCACAGTTAACATATTATGTTCAGATTTCTGGTAATGCATTGCATTAGCTATTATGTAACTGTCATGGTGTAACCCATCAGTCGACCGTTCTAATGATGTACCGTAATGTTTTTCCCACACGCACCTTTTGGTAGTGTCTCCTTGTGGATGGAATGTATTTCTGTTCTTGTTTTTTCCTCAATAAAAATATTTCAATATTTAACAAACTTCAACACAGGCCATAGCAAAAGTTTGTGAAATCTAAAATGTTCCATCTCTTAGGTGTGGGACATTGTGGAGAGGTCTGACATTGGCTGCACTCCAGGAAGCGGTGCTAATAACATAGATGTATTCTATGATGCTGGACTTGCTGTACAATCAAATTTTGGAATAGTCACTAAACAAAGAGATGGTATGTACAATGTATTGCTTTAAAGCATCACCTTATCTTATCTTACTCCCAAGGCACTAAGCTTGTTGTTGTCTCTAATATATTAACCCTATTCTAATGCGTTGATAGTATTTTCAACTCATTTGCTAAACTTCATCCTTGGCTCTCCTAAAGAAAACACGTTTGTTAATGAGCTATATTAATCTTTTAACAGTGGCATTCTGGCACATGTGAAATATAAAGTACAGGCACAATCCTTTAGAATAAACACCCATAGACCACAAACCCTATAGGACCTTGTGATGCACCTAGCCAAAGGAGAATATGAACTGCCAGACTCTGTTTTTGTTTAACTCATTTCAATAAGAAAGCCCAGCATTATGTGCTCTTCATCACATCTATATGATCTTGTGGGAGATTCTAATCTAAAACCATAGTCATTAATATGAATTTGCCCTCTCCTCTCCCCCATTCCACCTTGTGTGGCTATAATAGCTGGGAAAGCTCAGAGCTGTCCCCATGATTTTTGAGTCTTTCTGTGGGAATTTTGCCCATTCCCCCAAAAGAGCATTTGTGAGGTCAGACTGATGTTAGACGAGAATATCTAGCTCATAACCAGCATACCGAATATCCCAAAGGGTTAAGCTCAGGTTACAGGGTACAGGTCCTCCAGTTCCTCCATACAAAACTCTTCCCATCATGCTTTGAGTTGATTTTTTTAGTTGTTAAAAATGATGTAATATCTTCATCTACACAGAGGCATCATGCGCAAACAGCAAAAGCCGCAAGCGTAGGTCATCTGTGGCATTGATCGATCTAAAGAACAACAAAGGTGAGCAGAGAAATGACTTCATGGGTCAGTCTTCTGAAACCCTAAGCAAACAGCTAAATACCTGTTTAAATTGCATTTATGTTTGTTGTTTTACCTGCAAAGGTGTCTGTAATTTGACCAGTCGATCCTACGATACACCTCTGTAGGCAAGTAAGGTCACCCTGCAATTACCTGTTGTAGCGATATTGTCTTCTGGGTCAACTCCCTATATATTGGATGGAAGTGATGATACCGATGTACTGTGAATCATATGAACTAAATTAATTTACTTTTGAATGAATAATCATAATCATACATTTCCCAGTCTGTGTTGAATTATTAACTGTTATGTTGACATGTTATGTCCCTAAAGAAGGAGATGCAGGTCTCTGAAACATGTTGGCTGACTATTAGATCTTCACTGAGATCTTCTACATGATTAAAGAGATTAGTGCTTGGCTCCTCTAAATAGAGCTGAGCTCTTGAGATTCCTTATTCCTTCTATTTTCTTTACGTCATCCCCAATTTATGTAAAAAATGGCTGGAGTTAGGCTTCAAATTGAATTGTTCCTGTTTCTTAAAGCTATGAATTACAACGAGAAGCAGGAAAAGCAGTGCTGCCACGATGGTATGACCAGCAATCCCATGGGCCACAGCTGTGAGCGTCGAGCCAAACATATCCTACTGGGAGAGAAATGTAGAGAAGTGTTCTTGGACTGCTGCAAATACATTGAACTGAAGATCAAGATCGAGAAGGAATTGGATGGTGGCTTGGAGAGGAGTGAGTATTATTATTATACAGGATTTATATAGCGCCAACAGTTTGCGCAGCGCTGTACAGTATAAGGAAGACATTACAATCACAATACAATTAAAGACAAGGTAGTAAGGAGGGCCCTGCCCATGAGGGCTTACAATCAAAAAGGGAGGGGCAAGTGATACATGAGGAGGTAGCTGTGTGGGGATGGACTTTTTGAGAATGAGTAGACAGTAATCAGGAAACTAGGATGATGAATCGGGACCTAGCTCAGTCTGACACATATCTTGGTATGACCCCACTGTTTAACAACTGTATGGCACACATTGCCTACGGAAATAATGTGGGGGAGGTGCCAAAATACTAAAGCCCAACTGTTGGGGTCTAGGCTTACTCAGCACAGCTAAGTTTCCTGGCCACAGTTTTTAAAAAACACATATAAGGCTACTTACAACAAACTGATCTCTTTTACATTTTACATGTTTAACAGTAAACATGAAAATAGATATGCATTCCCTAGAGCAGCGGTTCTCAACCTGTGGGTCGGGACCCCTTCGGGGGTCGAATGACGATTTGCCAGGGGTCGCCCGGGAGTCTCCTGCTGTTAGATAACGGCTCCCGGCCGCCTGGAGAGAAACACTTTCTCCCGAGCAGAGTAAACCTTTTTTGTCTGACATTGGGGGCCCTAGCCGCCGTAAGTCAGGAAAAAAAAAACACCCGAGGAATGCATAGCTACATTCCTATTGGCTATTTCACTTTGCAATAGCCAATAGCAAACTAGCTATTGCACCCGCCCTCTGCTGCTGCCAATCAGCAAAGGGGGACCTGAAGTTCTCCATCAGGTCCCCACTACTGATTGACAGCAGCAGAGGGCGGGTGCAATAGCTAGTTTGCTATTGGCTATTGCAAAGTGAAATAGCCAATATGAATCTAGCTATGCATTCCTTGGGTATTTTTTTTTGTTTTTTTATTCTGACGGCGTACACTAGTGGTTCTGAACCTGTGGGTCGCTGTGTGATTTCTGCTGTGCTAGGGGAGAGTCCTCCTCAGCCCTCTCCTAGCGCAGCAGTGTCAGTTCTCCCGCCAGATGTCGCTGCAGCAGCCGCGTCATTCCTAAATTTTACCGTTGGGGGTCACCACAACTTGGCAAATGTTACCAAGGGGTCCCGGCCCTAGGAAGGTTGAGAACCACTGCCCTAGAGGCACCTACAGGCAACTTTAGAGCCTTTGGTATGGTTACCACCCTCCATTTTAAGTGGTCTGTCCCCGGGAAATGGACATCCCCAGAACTGTCCTCAGCCACCCGATATTGCACATGCCCTGGGTTCCACTTGAAGGGGGGCCGCTGCTCAATGGATCTGTGAAAGTTCTCCGACTCACAGAGACAACAGAGACAGCAGACTGCTGCTGTCATTATTTAACCGCCCACCACTGGTGGTTGGTTACTAGCACCACCCGGCATCCTACCAATCCAACCGATCCAACCGGCATCCAAACAATTATATGCTCTGCCTCCTGTGCTCCAGCACCCAGCTTCTGCCTGAGGACTCTGTGGACGCTCATGTAAGGGGAAGCTCTGTGGACGCTCATGTAAGGGGAAGCTCTGTGGACACTGATGTAATTCCTGATCACTACATGCTGTGCTACACACTCCTGACCCATGCATCTGTGTCACACACTTCTGACCTCTGCACTCTCTGCATTATGTGCTTCTGACCCCTTCGCTCCATGCATTTTGCACTCCTGACCCCTGCACTCCATGCGCTACATACTCCTGATGCCTGCACTCTGTGAGTTCGACACTCTTGACCCATAGCAGAGTAGCCTCAGGTTTTATTTAACCATATCCTTTCAACTACTCCTATTGCTATGGCAGGTGCCAAGGGCATTGTCTTTATATCTTGAATATTTGCATCTTGTTCCAAAAGTCTGTGACCATTTTTTTTAGGGCATGCCAAAAATGGGGGTGTGATTTCATAGGTGTGGCTACATATGAGGGTATGGTTAACAGGGGGCATGGTTAGTAGGTGTCCCTAGATTAAATTTTGAAAATATGGCAACCGTAGCTTTTAGGCAACTTTTAGAGAGTTGGGAGGGCAGCTAATAGAAGGGATGTTATGTGTTTTTTTTTTATACATGTTGTTCTTGTATTTTTATTTTGTTCAGAATATACATTGTGTACTTCATTATTTAAATATGGAATACTACATTCACATTTATTACAACTTTAAACCAGCAGGCGATGAGCTTTATACAAGAGTTGTAGCTTTTTGGAGGCTCTTTTAACATCTGAAAAAAGACCCTGTACATCAGGGAGATCATATGGCCACTGCTGTTCTAGCAGAGCAAGCCAGACTTGACCCATGTTACATAGTTACATAGTATTTGAGGTTGAATAAAGACATTAGTCCATCAGGTCCAACCTATGGGATCTCCTTCTTAGGAGTACCCGTACCCCTGTATATTGCGGTCCCTTAAAAAATCGTCCAAAAGTTTCTTGAACAACTCCACATTTTTTTCTGAAATCACTGCAGTGAGTTCCAGACCTAACCGCTCTAACTGTAAAGAACCCCCTTCGCCCCTTGTGCTGGAATTTTTTTTCCACCAATTTTAGGTTATGGCCTCTAGTTTTTGTAATGGAGTTAATTTTAAATAGTTTATCACTAATGTTGCTACCACCATTGAACATTTTGTACATGGAAATCATATACCCCCTTAATCTCCTCACCTCCAATGTGAACATGTTTAAATTTAGTAGCCTCGTCTCGTAGCTCTGGTCCTCCATACCCCTAATTAGTTTGGTTGCCCTCCGCTGGACATTTTCCAGCTCAAGGACATCTTTTCTTAGTACTGGTGACCAGAACTGGACCGCATACTCCAGATGCGGTCAAACCAATGATCTATAAAGTGGCAAAATTATTGACTTGCCCCTGCAATACATCCCCTTTTTAATACAGGACAAGACCCTGCTAGCTTTGTTTACAGCAGCCTGGCACTGCAAACTACCTTTCAGTTTGTGGTCTACAATGACCCCCAAATCCTTCTCCATTTCTGACTTCTCCAGCGGCACCCCCATAATTGTATAACCCATTTGTTTATTTTTAATTCCAAAGTGCATTACTTTGCATTTATCGACATTAAACCTCATCTGCCACATTAATGCCCACTCCCCTATTTTATCCAGGTCCTCCTGTAATGTTATAGTGTCTAAGTCCGTGTCTATTACCCTCCCAATTTTGGTGTCATCCGCAAACACGGAAATATCGCTGTTAACACCCTCCCCTCCCCCCATGTCATTAATAAATAAGTTGAACAATATAGGACCCAGCACAGAACCCTGAGGCACACCGCTCATTACACTAGCCCACTCTGAAAAGGTGCCATTTACAGATACCCTCTGGACACGTTCCCGTAGCCAGTTCTCTATCCACGTACACACCACCTCATCTATGCCCATAGCCCTCAGCTTGTGTAGCAAGCGTTTGTGTGGTACCGTATCAAAAGCCTTTGAGAAATCCAGATATACCACATCCACCGGCTTACCTCCATCCATATCTCTACTCACCCCCTCATAAAAAGTTAGCAGGTTAGTCAGGCAGGAACGGTCTTTCCTGAACCCATGCTGATTGTCATTAACTATCCCATTTTCCTGAACAAAATCTACCAGATAATCCTTTATTATACCCTCTAGCAGTTTACAAACTACCGATGTTAGTCATTGACATTGCTATAAAAGGGTGTCTCCAAGTATGCAAACAGTGCTGGGTTTCCTAATCAATGGAGACTTAGCTTGGTGAAAGCCATTTAAAAGGGGATTTTCCCTCCCTTTAGAGAGGTTTTCCAACATGTCCTGCTGTATCTTCAGGACATGAAATGAAGAGAAATCTCCCCAATTGGATGCAGAATATAAAAAAATATACTGTATAATAGACATGAGTTTTAGCCACTCTCTTCTCTATACCACTCGAACAAAACCTAAAGTTTTGGCTATAGGTACACTTAAGTCATGACCATTCTGACATATATTTGAGACTTTGACTAATCCGCTTCCTCCTTCCAGGTGACCAAGATGCCGAATACATAAATGAAGGAGAGATTTTGGTCCGGAGTGAATTTCCAGAGAGCTGGCTGTGGAATATTATCAAAATTACAGAAAGAGCCAATGCAAATGGGTGAGTGTCTGACATATACAATATGTCACAGACTTCATCGAGGAACGCACATGAGTACAGAATCAACCATGCCACAGTTGCTGGCCTGCAACAAGGTCCATTAAATTTGATGTTAAATAAAAAGGTCTCAAATGAATACATTTGTGTATATTTCATAACAATAACTCCGAATAAATAGTCGTCCTTTAACATGTTCATCTTTCTTCAGTGTTTCCACGCAGCTTGTGAAAGACAGATTCCTAAAAGATTCAATCACCACATGGGAGATTCTCGCTGTGAGCTTATCAAAAACTAAAGGTAATAAATACTTTCAAACTTTACATGTCTGCTCTATTATTATGATTATACAGGATTTATATAGCCAACAGTTTTTGGCAGCGCTTTACAAAATTGAGGGAGACAATACAATTAACAATACAATTTCAGTACAGGAGGGTTAGGAGAGCCCTGCTCGTGAGAGCTTACAATCTATTAGGAGGGGCAAGTGATACAAAAAGTAATAAATGGGTGGGAGGATTTAATAAAAGAACTGAAAGGACTGTTATATTGGGGTGGAA
This sequence comes from Nanorana parkeri, assembly GCF_000935625.1. NCBI lineage: Eukaryota > Metazoa > Chordata > Amphibia > Anura > Dicroglossidae > Nanorana > Nanorana parkeri. Next base: position 182,753 of record NW_017306822.1, on the reverse strand, counting down.
TAGGCTTCCCTGAAGAGAGATGAGTTTAAGGATCGCCTAAAAGGTGGGCAGAGTAGCAGATACGTGGACAGATTGGGGTAGGGAGTTCCATAGAATGGGAGACACTCTAGAAAATTTCTGGAGGCGAGCAATGTGAGGAGGTGACAAGAGAGCTGGAGAGCAGGAGGTCTTGGGAAGAGCAAAGGTGGCGGTTTGGGTGATATTTTGAGATAAGGTGTGATGTAGGTTGGGGCGGATTTGTAGATGACTTTGTAGGTTTTTGTTACTACTTTGAATGTTATACGTTGGGGAAGTGGTAGCCAGTGGAGCGATTGGCAGAGAGGGGTGGCAGACACCGATTGGTTGGTAAGGTGAATGAGTCTGGCAGCAGCATTCATAATGGACTGAAAGGGGGATAGCCTGCTTAGTGTTAGGCCAACAAGGAGGGAGTTGCAGTAGTCAAGGTGAGATATTACAATGGAGTGAATTAGAAGCTTTGCGGTATTATTTGTTAAGAAAAGACGAATTTTGGAAATGTTACGGAGGTTGGGTCGGTAAGATTTGGATAGTGATTGGATGTGGGGCTGAAAGGAGAGCTCAAAATCAAGGATTACTCCGAGCACCCTGGCTTGATGGGAGGGGTTGATCGTAGTGCTGTTGTGATGGAGAAGTTGGGGTAGGGGACACGGATGAGGAGGAAATATTATAAGCTTAGTTTTGGACAGATTTAGTTGTGACATCCATGTCGATAAGTCAGAGAGTAGGTTAGTGATGTGTGAGGACATAGAAGGAGTGAGCTGAGGGGTAGAGAGCTATATTTGGGTGTCATCAGCATAGAGATGGTAACGAAAACCATGGGAGGTTATCCATTGACCTAGGGAGGAGGTGTAGATGGAGAATAGAAGAAGCCAGAGGACAGAGCCTTGGGGGACTCCTATGGAGCGGAGGAAGAAGAGTTATAGGTAACACTGAAGATGCGCTGGGATAGGTAGGAGGTGAAGACAACAGAGTCTTTGAGGCCAAGGGATTGAAGTTTATTGAGAAGTACGTGGTCAACCATGTCAAAAGAAGCAAAAAGGTCCAGGAGCATGAGTACAGAGTAGTGGCTCTACTATATTTTCGGTATTGAATGACATATACCATTCATTGAAAATAATTAAAAGGAGAACTATGAGCTCATAGTTCGAGCCGACGTGTGACAATGAAACCCCCTCCCCTGTCCGATCCTCCAGTGCTGACTGGCGGAACGGATGGGGGAGGGGCGGGTACAGCTGGCTCTGCCTCTAAATAGGCAGAGCCAGCTGTCACTCACGCAGCTGGGTGGATCAGTATCGTCGGGATCCGTCCCGGCTGCGGCGTCTCAGTATACCGCAAGCTGTCGCTTGCGGTATACTGAGCTTTGGGTGGAGGGAGGATGCTAGTTTGTGTCCTCCCGTTACTCTTAGGAGAACTATGGGGAAAAGCCCTGACCCCATAGTTCTCCTTTAAGGTGATCAAAATTCATCAATGGAAACCAATTAAAACAAAGCGCCTGTTTTATACAAAAGGTAAAGGTTCTTGTCAGCCATAGCACCATTCAACTTTCAACTATAATTTTACATTATGAAGGGATTTTGGGGATCACATGACCCCTCTCTTGACATGTGTTCTTACAGTACAACTTTCTTTTCCAAATAAAGTTTTTATTGGTTTACAAATGTAGAATACATCTTCACATACATTTATACAGTACAACTTTCTAATGATGCAGTTGATAGGGGAAGACACCTAAGCTATAAGGGTTAGTCCACCTAAGACTGATATTCCTGTCTTGGGTGGCTTCTGGTTGTTGAATCCTTACTGTCACGTATTGTCTGTGGTCCTTACAGCTAAGATGTCAGGTCCATTTTACGTGACATCGAACTTCATAGGAAAAAGGTAGAGTTGTCAGAACCAAGTTGTCTGAGGTAGAGTTGTCAGAACCAAGAATTTCCAGGAGACATCTTCCTGCTGGAAGCCCTAAGTGATAACCGAAGATAGTAGGTGGTTCAACTATTCAGGGTTCTTGCTTTTTCTTTCTATTGTGACATGTCAGGAATTCATACATACATGTCAGTTGACAGACTCTTTCAGATGGCTACAGTTGAGAGCAGAACTTTGAATTGCATCCTGAGGCCTCTGATTCTGCTGGCCATCTAATTATACAGATGTTTCCTTGGTCTTTCCCTAATCTTTATGTTTTATCTATGGATAGGCATCTGTGTGGCCAAGCCATTAGATATTCAGGCCTTCAAGAGTTTCTTTGTTGACCTGAGGCTGCCCTATTCGGTAGTGAAGAATGAACAGGTTGGAATACGGGCCGTAATCTATAACTACGAAGAGGATGAGCTCAAGGTAAATGAAAAAATCGGGGAAATCCTGTTTAGGTTACAACTAATTTAAAGGATAAATACCCAAGTGAGATCTTCACATGCACCTTACACCAGACGTCAACAACGATAGTAAATGAAAAGACCCTACACCTTCTGTTTGTACATTGTAGCTTTTTTGCTGAGCAGGATGCACAGAGCTGGCTCCAGTTGTACTCTTTTCTTGCCAATGGGCCATAGAGGATATTAGCTGTCTTTACAGATCTTGGCCGAGTCTCCATTTTAAGGGTACATCCAGCCAAAACTTTTTTCCATTTTGGATAGAGTGGGAAAGGATTAGAGCCCCTTTCAGGTTTTACAGTTATCTACGGCGCTACTAGAGAGTGTTTTCCTCTAACGTAATGTCTTAGTGGCAAGGGTTTCAAGTGAGGGAAAATCTGAGGTGAGATCAGGTAGGACAGGAGGTTAAGATTAAGTCATGACCGAAGTTGCACTGCAATGGAATGCACAGCTTTGCGTTCCGAAGTGGGCGATAGAACTGTGGGTGGGAGATGCATTTGGGGTGCCATTTAAATGAATGGCAATTCACTGCACCTCCCACACCAGAACGTGGTACTGTATGTTAATCGAATGGGACTGTACGATTAACGCATTGTACTAGTATAATTAAATGGGCCTTTCTGACACACACATATACACTCCCCCAAAATTTTCTTAAATCCACCCAGTCTCCTACCTTATGAGAACTGGAGTGGATCCTCAGCTTGTGTTATGTAGGAGCTCCATCCATATGTCCATCTACTTGCGCAGCTCCCTTGCACACACTGTAGAGGTGCCAGGAGCCAGAATGTGACATCACTCCGGTCCAGGCACCTCTACAGGACACGCAAGGGAGCTGTAAGCAATCCACATATGGAGGGAGCTCCCTCGCGGCCATAGCCCTAGCCCACCCCACCTTAAGCTGACACTCAGCATTGGGCAACATATTAAAGGAGAACTATGGGGTCAGGGCTTTTCCCCATAGTTCTCCTTAGGGTAACGGGAGGACACAAACTAGCGTCTACCCGTTACCCTAGGCTCAGTATACCGCAAGCTACAGCTGAAGCCGAAGCCAGAGCGGATCCCGACATCGATGTCTGGATCCGCCCAGCTGCGTGAGTGACAGTTGGCTCTGCCTATCTAGAGGCAGAGCCAGCTGTACCCGCCCCCTCCCCCGTCCGTTCCGTCAGTCAGCGCTGGCGGATCGGAGCGGGGAGGGGGGAATCCAGCCCCTCCCCTTTCACGGCCCGAGAGCCGTGACAGGATCGAGAGGTGAGCGAACGCCGGTATGTGTTCGCTCACCTCCCGATCTACTGAGCCGACCGGTGACAGTCTCATTGTCACAGGTCGGCTATAACTATGAGGTGAGTGAAAAGCACCCACCTCATAGTTCTCCTTTAAGAATGGCTGCTCGGTGCAAGAACTGTGCTGGGGGAGGGCTGAGGAGCCTCTCACCTAGAAAAGTAGAAGGCATGTGGGGACCCACTGAAGACCCACTAGTTGAGAACCAAGGCTTTAGACCAGTGGTTCTCAACCCGTGTAACCTCGGGACCCACATGTTTCCTTCTTCTGATATTATTGCGCCGGCCCGAAAGTGAGGAAATAGTCCCCCACTCCCCGGGCCATACCACTTTATCTGAGAGCCCGGGGGAGGCTGGGAGAGAGGGGACAGTTTGACATGAGGTTCCACAGGCTGAACCACAAATTCCCCATCTCTATTCAGTCTCAGGCCGGTCTATTCAGACATGACGCCGCGACCCACTGCAGAGGGTGTCGCGACCCACTTTTGGGTAGCGACCCACGAGTTGAGAACCACTGCTTTAGACTATATAAGCTGAAAGTAGGAGCAGGTAGCAGACAACCGTAATCTAGAGCCAAGTACAAAGTCAGTGCAGGAGACGAGCATTAAGCAGCAACCAAAATCTGTCTAAATCATAACCAGAGGCAACTAGGAGTAACAACCACCTCTGACCAGAGACTCCCAAAATGTTTTGAGCCCACTTTAAGCACTACTGATTTGGCTAGATGTGTAGCTGCAGTATTACCAAGCTGCTGTGCTGAATATTGTTCATGCATATATCTTCCAGGTGCGAGTGACCCTGACTTACAGCCCAGAATTCTGCAGCCATTCCACACCCACAAGGGCGTATACCCAAGAGGTCAAAGTGCAACCACGGTCATCTTTCTCAGTCCCATTTGTCATCGTTCCTCTCAATACCGGCATGCATGATGTGGAAGTCAAGGTGGCAGTCCACAGATCATTCGTGTCAGACGGTGTCAGGAAAAAGCTGAAGGTCGTGGTGAGTAAAAAGGGTTTGATGCAAATTTTTACACATGATGTACAAGAGATTACAATAACTGCCTTGGACAAGGAGCCTGATATAAACTTACACTGGAGAATGGACATGTCAATCTGATTGGCTGCTATGACAGATGGTTCTTCCTCCAGATATTTCAGTAGCAACGCTAATATTTTTTCACCTGACTACAAAGCATGTTTGAAAAAGAATGTAGGCCAGAACTTCCATCTTAAAGTGGAACTGTACCTAGACTGTTAAACAGAACTTATCTGCAGAGAGACCACTGCTTCCAAGTGTCCTTCTCTCCAGCCTCCTCCCAAAGGGCACGAGTTTCTACTCAGCCTATGGCAGCTTTCTAAAGAAAATGAGCTGTGCACCTTTTGTTTTAAGGGTCTATTTAAAAAGAATTCACAGAGGCATTTGACATACGAATCTTTCTAAACATTCACTCTGTGCGAAAAGATGAAAAGAACAAATGTATTTAGATATATTTTCTTTTCAGATTGTGTATGTAATACTGCATTTTGGCCTCTAGATGGAGCTCAGGAGCATTGCAAGTAAATGCCTATTTCCTAAGTGAAAAAAAACAAACATTCTTAGATATTTTCTTTTAAAAGTAGAACTATGGGGTCAGTGTTTTTCCCCATAGTTCTCTTTAGGGTCACGGGAGGACATAAACTAGTGTCCTCCCGTGACCCAAAGCTCAGTATACCGCCGCAGCCGGGACGGATCCCAACATTATTGTCGAGAACCACCCAGCTGCGTGAGTGACAGCGGGCTCTGCCTATCTGGAGGCAGAGCCAGCTGTACCCGCCCCCTCCTCTATCCGTTCCTCCAGTCAGCGCGGGAGGATTGGAGCGGGGAGGGGTGGGTGAGATTAATCCCTGCAGAGAGCCGTGACCGACAGTCACAGCTCTCTTCATGGAGATGATCGAGAAGTGAGTGAGCGACGGTATGGGTTTGCTCACTTCCGAATCGATTGAGATGACGTGTGACAGTTTCATTGTCACACGTCGGCTCGAACTATGAGTGGTTTTCACTCACCTCATAGTTCTCCTTTAAGGTTGAATGTATGTAATGTAAAAATGCATTGTGGCCAATATTTGGAGCTCAGGAGCATAGGAAATATGTATTTCCTTAGATAAAAAACTCTGCTCACTCCGCTGCCCCTCCTACGTGCCTGGGACCAGCATTGTGGGTGTCAGCGGGTAGCATGGAGAGAGAGCAGTGAACGTCCATTTGCTGATCTCCTACCTGCTGAATGAAGCCAGAAACGACAATGCCATTATCACTTCTGGTTTCTGAGATGTCATTGCCCGCTAGAGAAGCCGAGGAAGAAGCTGACCAAGCATGATCTGTGCTTAATCAGCTTAGATATTTTTATTTTCAGGTTGAGTGTATGTAATGTAATACTGCATTTTGGCCACTAGATGGAGCAGAGAACAAATGCCTCGTGGGATTTGCAGTGTCACCACAGTTGGAGGGCCAGAGTTTGCGTACCCCTGTCTTAAAATGTCATTTGTTTTGTTTGGGACAGTTTCTGTCCGCTTTTACATGTCCCTTTTCGTTTCAGCCTGAAGGAGTTCGTAGAGTGGTTAACATACTGTCTGAAATACTAGAGCCAGAGACAAGAGGCAGAAGTAAGTGCCATAACATGAACCCATGGCAACAGAAAAAAACATGAAAGTGCAGTTTGGAGTGTATTTAAAATAAGCAACGCAGAGCTATTCATAAAAATATGACTTTTACATTCCTAACACATTTCAACAACTAGATGGAACAAAGGAGCATAGGAATTGTCAATGTAGGCGGTGTCAATAGGCGGTGTCAATGTAAAAGTCAGATTGTCCAAGAAGGAACTGCTCTGTGAAAGTTCTACACATACTGTACATCCTTAAAATGTGTTTCCGTTCTTGCAGTCAAATGTTGAGAACCCCCCACTGTTTGTTGTGTGGTCCCATTTACAAAGCATACCTATAAATGTTTAAAAAAAAAAAAAAAAAAAAAACACCTTACCTTGCTACCTGTCTGTTTGGTGCAGGAGTAGGCTTCTCTCACACTAAATGTGAATGTACATTTTGGGATTCCTGCTGCAGGAACCTAGGGCTTCTTATCCCAAATATGCTATATAGAAGTGGTCGCTGTCACCCCTTCATGTTAATGATCGAATGACAGCGGCTTAAAAATGGCAACTTAAAAATGGCAGAACGCTGGCACAGGCGGCTTTACACAGGAAGCAAGTCGGGTGGCTGTAAAGCCACCTGATGGCTTCCAGGGGCTGGTAAACGTGCTTCCCCCACCCCCCACTCGACACCCAATATTCATGGTCTTGCTTCCTGGGCTCCTCTGCCCCTCCTACGTGTCCTACGTGTCTGGGACTGGCATTGTGGGTGTCACTGGGTAGAGGGCACAGAGACCAAAAAACATCCGTTTGCTGATCTCTTCCTGCTGAAGGACACCATAAATGTCATAATTTCTGGTTACGGAGCCATCATTCCCCGGCAGAGAGGAGGAGAAAAGCTGCCCAGGTGACATTAGGGGTCTAATAGACCCCTAAGGTCTCCTTAAAGAGTACCCATCAACACTAAAGTGCTATCACTTAGTGTCAGGGCCCGGCCTTGGAATAGTATAGTGGATCACAGCTGCGGTTCCAACTGGGGGTGTAGTGCGGTTGTCAGGCTTAAATCCCTGGCGGCTCTCTCAATCATAAACGGAGAGTAGGGGATTAAGTCATCATGGACCGCTAAATGGTAATCGGTAATAACCTTCGATGTAGTAAAGAATATTAACCCAATCCCTGATGTTGGCAATCCTATCTGGAATTGAGGTATAAGCGAATGGTAAAGTCTCTATGACAGATAACAGCAAATCTCCCCTTCATACAGCATAACTGGGTATAGTATTGAAAGATGAGAGAGGTGATACTCAAAGTCTCCACCAGAGGGCAGCGTGTATGAGCCAAGACACTTGCAAGATAGATCTATAGATACTTGCAGTTTGCTGGTAGGTGCAATCAGATTCCTCCAAGAGAAGTCCAGTGGATGCTGGCTGCTGGGGAGCTGTTTCATCCGTGAGGAGAGGTTCGAGGCGGCTGGTGAGGTTCCTGTGGGGTGTAAGGGCTATGATCCCAATCATCGAACACCCCACAGCATCTTTGGCAAGTTTAAATAGCCCGCGGCCGTGACGTCACGCGGCCGTGGGCTACTTCCGCTTCCAGCGTGGAACGCATATTACTTCCGTCAAGGGGGAGGAGGAGAGCGGCGTTCACCGCGGCCGATGCGCCCCAGCCTGGAACGCAGTCGGGAGGAGCCAGGAACCCGAGGGATATTACACTTAGGGGGCTAAAAACACCCCCCAAAAAATGTAAAGTCCCCCATCATCGCATACAAACACATGCTAAATCAAACACACATTGGCTGTTTCTACGTACGAAAATGACAACTGCACCACACATGTTAGGTATCACCACATACTCCACAGTGAGAGCAATAGCTAGTGCCAATATTCATGGTTAACTCTGGACTGATGACCTGTATGGACTTTTAAAGCGTTGTCTATGGGCAATTTCAGGTACCATAGTTTTTCACCATTTCACGTGCGCCCACAATTTTTAAGCTTGGCATGTTTGGTATCCATTTACTGTGCACAACCTCATCTCTCATATTTTACACAAATTGGGTACTATATTGTGTTTTTGTGCACTAAAAGTCACAAGTGCAATGTAAAATTGCAAAAAGTCACAAGTGCAACATGCAACGTAAAATTTGTAACTGCTGCCATTTTATTCTATAGGGTCTCTGCTTTTAGAAAATATATAATGGGGGGGGGGGGGGGGTCTGACAGCGATTTTAATATAGGAATATTAAAGTGTAACTGCAACCAATACGGCTATTTCAGGCTATGTCTATTTCAATCTCTGCAGGGATGTCCCAATACCACTTTTTTAAGACCAAGTACAAGTACTTTCCCCTCATGCCGATACCAATTACCAATACTTTTTCTTAAAGGGACATGTGGCATTTTTTTCTAAAACAATACAGACTGATGATTTTAGGGCAGTTTCTCACCAGGGATAATATGGACGTCACCAGAACTGAATACATGTCCCCAAAGCCGAACACATGTCCCCCACAGCAGAACACATGTCCCTAAGGCAGAATAGTATTCTGCTATGGGGACACAAGTTTTTTGCTTTGGGAACATGTGTTCTGCGAATACATGTCCCCAAAGCAGAATTCCTCTCACCAGGCTGCGTGTCGATCTCACCGGGCGACGTGGACATCTGCAGTGGCTCTGCGGGCACTTGTAACGATTCCTGCGAGCTCTGTGGCGAGTGTTGGATCTCAGCTGCGGAGGTAAGTGGAAATGGTTCAGGAGGGAGGTTCACAGTAACACTTTAATTCAGTGAGTGCAGTCGGAACCCCTTACACATCATACACCATTTATCCTGGGAGCATTGAGTTGGATTTGTGTTGTATAGTCACACCCTCAATTATATAGCATTGGGGCCGTGTTGTGAATTGTAGTTCGATGCCTTAGTTACTTCACTAAGGACCGAACTAGTATATCTCATATGGTTGAGGAATTAACAGTCCAGGGTATATGGTGCAGCAGTGTTTGAGTAGAGAGCCAGTTATCTTCACTAAGCCCAATATGTGTTACATGCAGGTGACACCAACTATGGCTAAGCAGTAATAATGAAGCAGATAGCAGAAGAGCAGAGAGGATGCAAAATGAGACTTCCCCACAAGGTGGCAGTACCAACACTTCCCCTGCATATAGTATGGCAGTGATATACTTGCTGTTTGGTGAGAGTCCAGTCAGGGGAAGTGTATCTGTTCCTTGGTGCTGGAGGTAACTGGAGGCTGGATCAATCGATCAATGGTTCCAGAGGCGGTTCAAGAGGATCAAGGGTTCCAGAGGCTGGTCAAAAAGGGTCTCTGTTCAAGATGGGGTTCCTAATAGCTTGCTCGACGTACTATTTTGCTAGAATGTCGAGCAAGTGTTCAGCCTCAGTTTAAATAGGCAGAGGCAATTGTTGGGGGCGGAGCCGGAGACGAGACCCGACCCGAGCGTCTCCTAGCAACGGGACGCCGCCGGGCCTCGTCCGTCGCGTCACACTGCTTGTGAGAGGAGAGGAGGAGCGCTGCGGAACGGCCGCCCGTCGCCTAGCAACTAGACGCCGATGACGGAGCCGTCCCTGCGCTGGCCTCAGAGTCCGGAACAGCCTGCGTTCCTGACAGCACTCCACCTCACCGGTGATGTCAGGACCCGGTCTCCCCCACGACCAGTCTGGCCGACTCTCTGCGCTGCAGGGCCCTGCGACTTTCATCCATCTCCCGGCCCAGTCCTCCTCGCCAGTGTGCGGCGGGAACCCCCAGCTTCTAGCCCTGGGGCGGTATTTCCGCCCCAAGGGCTGTCCATGGCAGTGCCTGCGCCGGGACGGAGGAGATAAAGAACCGGACAGGCACAGCCATGGACAGCTATCTGCAGGTCTCCAGTAGGCTGCCGAGGTCCCCACAAGCGCGGGAACTCGGACGGCCGCTGTTGTTTGAAAATTTCAAGTGCTGTTATCGGCCTTAAGAATCAGGGCATTTTCACGAGTACAAGTACTCGTGAAAATGCCTGGTATCGGCCCCAATACCGATAATAGTATCGGTATCAGGACATCCCTAGTTGGAACCACTCTTAGGTTCAAATAACTTATTTAGGGGGACTTCTCTTGCTTCCTGTGAGGTCAACAGGGCAAGAAGCATAAATCTCCCTAAGACAACAATAAAAACCTGACACAGGAGCTAACTATTCTACACAATAAAAATATCGTCTGGTGTTGGGCTTGAAGGCTATTTTATACAACTGTTCGGCAGCAGAATGTACCGCTCATAATATGCCTGAGCTGCTATTGGCTCTGACTTTACCTCTTTGTTCTTTTAGGTGGAGAGCAGGTAATAAAGGTCCAAGCACTCAAGAACAAGAAGATTGCTCCAAAGTCTGAGGTTTTACTCCTCCTCAACATACAAGGTTAGATGTCTACCAACAAAGTATCCAGGAGCAAGTATTTTAAAGTGGCTCCGTCATGTGAGAAGTATTTAATTGTGACCTCTTTCTGAAAATGATAGAGGCCTACCTTTCATAGGCTTCAGTCACAGTCCTGCAAAACTGCTAAACCTATTTATCTCTATACTTGTGGGTTAGCAACTCAGACAGCATTGAATTCAAAGTATCCTTGTCCTCTGTGTGCAAGCAATGGTCTCTCTGCAGAGGTCCAAAACACCTACTGAGTTAAAGATAGAGCTTTCCAATCAGCAGTTTCTCACAATGTATATTAGTATCTGCAGCAGGTCAGATAGAGCCCACCTTGTTTCCTTGCTGGGGGACATCCAAGTGATTTAGCTTTTCCTCACTGTCCTTAGTCCCTTACATTTATTGGATTTCATTTCTTTCATTCATGGAAGCTCAGTATTGCAAGTGGAAGTTACCTAGGTTGGTCTGTATCCAAATACAGTTGAGGAACACCCACTCCTTCAGACTAACATCAACCCATCAAGGCATTTCGTTTTTTGAATAACTCCTCTAAAGATCCAGTTCAGGGCTTGTAGTAGGGCTGAGGGATCTAGAGTTATCAGGAAGCTATGTACTGTTGGCCTGTTCCACCAGCCATGATCTGCGTGCATTACATAGAGAAGCAGAGAAGCACAGAAACCCAGTGATGACATTGCTGGTTCTAAAATAAGGTCACACATTTTTCCAATTAAATACAATACAATTAGAAAAATGTGTAAATAAAGAAATACCTCGCTTCACGAACGCTTCCAATTCGGTTCGCAAAAAGAAAGTTCGGCAAAATTTTGCTTCCGTTCGTGAACTCCACATCGTTTGTGAACGGTGAAAAACATGCTACAGCCGTCTTCCCCGCTGCGACACGTGGTCGTGGCTTCCTCTAGTCGCACAGACCGGTGCACACTTGCTGTGAAGCTTTTTTGTGTGCTTTTTAGCACATACAGTAGTGTACAGTATTGGTCGGTTCGCGACCAATTCAGTTCGCAACCAGAATCATGGAACTAATTACGTTTGTGAACCGAGGTACCACTGTATTGGGTCAAAGTGGTTTGAATCTAATGCAAAAAAATTATAAATAGACTCTTAAGTGTTAGGGGGCATTAACAGGCTAACAATTATGTTTTAGGATGGAAATTTAAATATTAAGGCCTCCCTTAAGTGGTTAGGTGAGGTGTTAAAGGGCATTAAGTATCATAGGGCAGAAAGCAGTTTTTGGGAGGGTTCAGTGTTAAGGGCTGATTTAAAGGAGAATTATGAGGCAAGTGATTTTCACTCAGCCTCATAATCTGAGCCGACCTGTGACAATGAAACTGTCACATGTCGGCTCAGTAGATGGGGAAGTGAGCGAACACATAACGGCGCTCGCTCACTTCTCGATCCTGTTACGGCAGAGAGCCGTGACTGTCACTCACAGCTCCCTGCAGGGATTCCCCCCTCCCCTGTCCAATCCTCCAGAGCTGACTGGAGGAACAGACTGAGGAGACGGTGGTTACAGCTGGCTCTGCCTCTAGATAGGCAGAGCCGGCTGTCACTCACGCAGCTGGGTGGATCCAGACAGCATTGTCGGGATCCGTTCCGGCTGCAATGTCTCAGTATACCGCGAGCTGTACCTCACGGTATACTGAGCTTTGGGTGACGGTAGGACGCTAGTTTGTGTCCTCCCGTTACTCTTAGGCAGTGGCGACTCTAGGAACAATATATAGGGGGGGGCACATAAGATACCACAGTCAAATTTGGGGGGTGCACTAATAATTTTCATTGCATGTCGCAACCGCTGGGCGCCGAGAGCCGATTTAATTACGGATGGCATCTGTGCCCTGCGGTTCCGACATGTAGTCCAACGCCACCCACAGTCCTGAAAGTCCAAATTGCAACCCCCCTTACCTTTATCGCAGGGTTCTCCTCCCCAGAGGTTGCTTTTGTTTAAGTTGTGTGGCTGTGCGTGGCTCCATACCGTCTGCAATCGGCTGAAATCCGCCGTACATCGGCTTGCTTCGTGTGGCTTCGGATCATCCGAACATGCTCAGCATGTTTGGCTGACCCGAAGTGCAGAAGGAGTTCGACTCAGCCGATCCTACATCTGGATCGGCTAAGCCGAACCTCTGACAGGCTTCACACTGCTGTTCGGGCTATTCTGAAAGATCTTATTTTTTTTTAACTTTTCTTTTTTATACTTCATTACTGGGAGCAATAGACAGCATTCTATTGGATATTTCAAATTGCAATAGCCTGCTGTCAATCAGCAGAGGAGGGTCCTGAAGTTTTCAATCAGGTCCACCACTGTTGATTGACAGCTGGCAGTGGGCGGGTGCAATAGGCAGCCTGTTATTGGCTACTGCAATTTAAAAGAGCCAATAGCAGGCTGGCTATTGCGGTCAGCTGCTGCAGTAAAGACTGGAGGGGGAGAGCTCACAGACTGTCGGAGGGTTCTCCTTACAGGCTGTAATCTGCAATCTATCACTCACTGCAACCGATTACAGTCTTTAGGGAGAAACCGCTGACAGTCTGTGAGGCTGCAGCGAGGAGAATCCCTGTCCCAGCAGATAACTGTGTGATAACCGGCCCGGGCACAGTTATCTGCTGGGACAGGGATTTCATTTATCTTGCCTTGCGCTAGCGCCGGGACTGCCGCCACTGTTAGCGGGGGGGCACACGGGGGGGCAAGTGATAGCCTGGCCCCCATGTAGCGACGCCACTGCTCTTAGGAGAAGTATAGGGATAAGCACTGACACCATAATTCTCCTTTAAGGGGTTAGGTTGGGAGACATGACTGTTAACGTTAGGGGAGCAGCATGTGTATTTTTTGTCCTTTTCTCCAGAACCTCACATTAAAACTGCTAGAAACTGCTCCAGACTCTCTGAGCCAAGAACATATGTATTGAAGGCAGTGGTGTATTTAGGTTTTGTGCTGCCCTAGGCAAGCTTAGACTTGGGCGCCCCCCCATCTAAATTTGCCCCAACCCTACCTGTTTAAAACATTTTGCATAACCTGTTAGAAGCTGGATACAGCGAGTGTCTGTTTAAATAGTAACATGTGGGCGCTAAGCCTATCATACAGAACTGACTGGCTGGGCAGGCATCAGCCTGGCAGAGCAGTATACATTTGTTGTCAGGGCAGCACAGGGATCAGGAGTATGTAACAGAGTGCAGAGGTTGATGAACAGTGTAGACGGGCGCCATTATTCTGGTGGTCAGTGTGAAGAATGCTCCTTACATGGCTGGTCAGTGGAAAGTGAAAAACGTGCGTTTTATTGCATATTGTATATCTACTGCTAGCAAGCGGTGTATATATAGATCAGCTAGCAAGCAGAAGATATATGCAAAAACATTAAAAAAGTTACTAAAAGGTAAAAACTTACCTGTGTCTCCGCCGGGCGGTCCCGTTCGAAGATTTAAAGATTCTCAGGCAGCCGCAAGGGATGATGGGGCTGGCGCATGCGCAGTAGAGATCTTCGGCCAGGAGAAGAGAGACACATGGTAAGTCAATGCACACGGAGAGACACCGTGGTAGAAAGAAGACACATACTGTATGTGAGAAGTAGAAACTGCCCATCTCTCCCAGAACCTCGGGACAATCCCTAGGCTTCTATGAACCCCTGAGGGCTTGTTCACACAAATTGTATTGCAATCCAGAGCGGGAGCTGCTGGAACGCATGGCAATCGCTTACAAAACGCCCCCCTTCATTCTGTGGTAGCGGTGCATTGAAGTCAATGGCACTGTAGCCACGCCCCCCTGCCCGTAGTTTGATCGGACGCGTGGTAAAACATTTCCTGCGTTCCATTGCACTGCAAACGCAAAAAATAGAGCATGCAGTATTTTTTGCATTTGCAGTGAAAAGGAACGCAGGAAGTGTTGTGCCATGCGTCTGAACGCACTGTGGTGGGAGGGAGCGTGGCTGCAGTTACATTGACTTCAATGCATCGCCACGCCCCCTCCCGCCCCAGAACGCAGGGGGAAGTTTGTGAGCAATTGCGGTGCGTTCCAGCAGCTCCTGCTCTGGGACGCAACGCAATTGGTGTGAACAAGTCCTCAGGGGGAAAAGTATCCACATACTGACCAGCACTGTCTACCTCCATTCCTCTCTAAAAAAGGAAGAGGCCATGTCACATTTCCCATACACAGACATCTCAACTCTCCCGGACGCTCCGGGAGTCTCCCGCTATTAGATAGCGGCTCCCGGCCGCTTTTATTCTGATGACTGCGACTGTCAGAATACTAAAAAAAAAAATCAGAAAAGAAACCCTGCAGACAGCAAAGAAGCTATTGCTTCCTGTGCGATCTGCCATCATTTCAGGGGGGTGCTCTCTCCCAGCCCCCCCTAACCCCCCCTCCGCGGATGGGGGGGGGAGAGGGCACCCCCCTGAAATGAGAGGGACACCTCCCTGAAATTGCTTCTTTCAGGTTGGGATCCCTGCATACAACAGTACAACATTGAACGCTGCTCTGCCTGAACCCACTCCATGTGATTCTCACACATGAAGCAAACTCAGTACTGTGCTCACCCCCCGTCGATCCACTTACCTTACAGGTGACCCCTCTGAACTGTGCTCCCTCCAAGTTTCCCTGTGTGCAGAGCGGGGCAGCCATCTGTCACAAAGTCCCGCCGCTGACGAGAACTCCCGCCGCTGACGAGAACTCCCGCCGCTGACTAGAACTTGTGCCGCCTCCTCCCATCACCGCGTCACTTACTCCGATCACAGAGCCGCTCTTCCCTCACTGCAGCATGATCGGTATTGTGGCCGGCTGCAGTGAAGCAGTGATCGCTTCTCTACTGGGCTCACCCCTCCCGTCATCTGTGCCCGGCACCGCCCTCCCCCCCCCCTCTCCTCCACAAGCAGGCTCCGTGCGTGACACGGAGCTTTTACGCTGTGAGACAGACTTTCACAGTACAAGGCGTTTGCCTAGGGCCGCCCCCCTGGAAAGTGCCGCCCTAGGCAAACGCCTTGTTTGCCTCTCGGTAAATACGCCCCTGATTGAAGGTATTGAAGGGAATTTGAGGGACATAGAGCTGTTATCTGTTGTATCTGATGGGACTTTGTGGGTTTTGTGACAGTAGCGGTAAGTAAGGAACCCCAAAGTGGAAGCAACCCCTCCAACATCTTGTAAAAAAAAATTGTGAACCTTTAAACCAGAGGTTCTCAACTTGTGTGACCTCGGGACCCACATTTGACCTCGATCATTAAGTCACAACTCAAGGCGCACTGCAATGGAACATACGGCATTGCGGTACCGTGCGTTCCAGTCCAGGTGATCGAACTATTGGTGTGAGGTACATTTGGGGTGCCATTCAAATGAATGGCAATGCAACCCACTTCCTCCCCAAAACGCATGGTAGGTGTGATTGCATGGTACAGTACGTTAATCGAATGGGACTGTGCGATTAACGCATTGTACTGGTGTGAATGGGCCCTCAAAAACACTGACAGACACACAAAACCACAGACATATTTATGTTTCTTTTTTTTTAAGATCCATCCAGTCTCCCTACCTTACAAAAACTTGTACAGCTTCCATGCACAACCGTAGAGGTTCCGGGAGCCATAATGTGATGTAACTCCAGGGCATGCAAGGGAGCTGTAAGTAATGCACATATAGATGGAGCTTCCTCGCGGCCATAGCCCCAGCCAACCCCACCTCACATTGACACTCGGCAACAGGCAGCATATTTTGAATGGCTGCTTGGTGTGAGAGCTGACAGTGCTGTGCTAAGTGGAGGCTAAGGAGCATCTAACCTAGAAAAGTGGAAGGCACATGGCCACCCACAGGACACGAGGTCACGATCCACTTTTGGGTCACAACCCACCACTTGAGAACCAAGGCTTTAAACCACAGCTCCCAATAGCATGGATCCCAACCCAAAACTCCAACGATGTGTGGTCAAGTTTTTTATTGCTAAGTCACATCCCTGGAGGAACCCAGAATCATGACTGGTTTGCCAGAAGTGGAAGAGTTAGGAAATCCATAATGCAATAGTTGCAGTGTCCTCCAGCAGTTGAGATATAACACTGGTAAACTTGGATCATACTGAATAATGGCGACCATAGCAAAAGCAAGTAAAAATGATTTATCCAATGTGTCTTTCCTCTTATTTTAGGATCTCCAGTTGCTGATTTTGTAGAAAAATCCATTGATGGTGCTGATCTGAATCATATGATCATAGTACCAGCTGGTTGTGCTGAGCAAAATATGATGGGGTTGGCACCACTCGTCATCACCACCCATTTCCTGGACAAAACTAACCAGTGGGAAAGAGTTGGACTTCACCGTAGAGCAGATGCCCTACAAAAAATGCAGACAGGTAAAGCAACTGAGCCATCTGCTGGCACATATATAAAACCCTCTTATTCGTTTACTTATGTGTTTTTTGACACAAGACCAATTTTCATATAGACACCATAATTGAAGTCTATCTTCATACTGAGCTTATGAGGAAGGTTGAAATCAAGCTTAGTGAGGTGGTGTCTGCATTGTCAGCTGAGGGGTGGGATAGGAAGATACATGGTTAAAAACCCTGCTACCTCCTTCCATTGTAGGACACCACCATCCACACTCCAACTTCTATGCCTGCAAGGAACACCGGCTCCCAAAAGGCCATCCAGTTGGGTCCATTCTTTGTGCTGTATACAGTACAAGTACCCAACTACTGTATATTTATATTTTGGTATCGTACTTGTTTAAGTGTTACTTTTTTTTACAATACAGTTACTCTTGAATTGATAGCAGCGTTTGCTCCAATATTTTGTAAAAAAACCTCTGTGATCAGCATTTTTAAAGGAACCTGTGCTTTGCTCATGCATTGTGAAGCCAAGGGTCCCAAATTAAGTCTCACGTGTTTCAACACAATATATCCAAAAGGTGGAGGACAGCTGATCATAACACCATTATGAACATGTTGGGCATCCCATTCCAACATCATGGCCAAAGTGGTATATAATATTTTGGCCTAAAAGCCTCTACTCTTCTAGAAAGGCTCTCCACAAAATTACAAAGTGTGTGTGGGAATTTGTTCCCATTGAGTCAAGATCAGGTACTGATGTTGGAGCAGCATACCTGGTTCACAGTCAGTGTTCCAATTCTTCCCAAAGGTGTTCAGCAGGGTCCATATCAGGGCTCTGTGCAGGATATTCGAGTCCCTCCATACCAAACTGGCTTAACCATGTCTTTATGGAACTGGCTTTGGACACGTAGGTACTGTCATGCTGAACAAAAAACGAGCTTCCCCAAGCTGTACTAAAAAGCCCACATGTTATGCTTTGTGACAGAATTTGCTAAAAACAAAAATTACGTAATGCCTTTTCACTCACGGAAAATGTGGCTTCCTGTCCTCACAGTGCCATAATCTGTACTGGCGCAGCAGAGTAGTAGCCACATTTTTCAGCACCCTCTCACAGACTTGTATTGCAGATGAAATACACTGAGTGGCCAGATTATTATGACCACCTGACGTTTGTAGGCAAATTAGCTATAATTTTGCGCAGAAGTTGCTAGAGGGCCAGACCATTATAAATAGGGAAGCAGGTTGTTTACCACGACAGTAGAAGTGATTTTTTTCTGAAGATACGGGGAAACAACGCGATTTAACAGCCTTTGAACGTGGGATGATTGTTGGCGCTCGGAGCCATGGAGCGAGTATCAGCAAAACAGCAGAATTCGTTAAATGTTCAAGAGCAGCTGTTGTTAAAGTGTTTAAAGACTGGACTGTCAGCCGAAAATCTGGGTCTGAACGTGCGAATTGTGGCCGTCAGCGACTAGTCAATGTTAGGGCAGAACGGAGAGTGGCAAGACTGGTACAAGACAACAGAAGGGCAACAGTGCATCAAATTACTGCAGATCTTAATCAGGGATCCTCTCAAATGATCTCTGAACGCACTGTTCGCCGTACACTGCATCGTATGGGATATGGAAGCCGAAGGCCTGTTCGAACACCTTTGCTGTCTGCAGTTAACAAGATAAAACGTCTCCAATTCGCACAGGAACACAAGGATTGGACAGTCAAGCATTGGAAAAAAGTCATGTGGTCCGATGAATCACGTTTCCAGTTGCATCATGCAGATGGCAGAGTGAGAATTTGGTGGAAACAGCATGAAAGCATGCACCCCACATGCATTAGTACAACCCTTCAAGCTGGTGGGGGCAGTGTTATGGTTTGGGGCATGCTTTCCTGGCATGATTTGGGCCCCTTAATTCATGTGGAACAACGTCTGAATAGCACAACATACCAAAGTATCGTTGCTGATCAAGTTCATTCTATCATGTTGATGGCGTATCCCAATGGAGATGGCTTCTTCCAACAAGACAATGCGCCACGCCACGGTGCTCGTATTGTGCAGGAATGGTTTCAAGAACATGAGGGAGATTTTACCTTGCTTAGGTGGCCCCCACAATCACCACATTTCAATCCAATTGAGCATTTGTGGGACGAAGTTGAAAGAGCCATCAGGCAGCTGGTTCCACAACCATCAAATCTCACAGAACTGGACAGTGCTATTCATCAGGCATGGTGTCAGATTCCTTGCATCACCTTTCACCATCTCGTGGAGTCAATGCCAAGAAGATTTGCTGCATTTTTGAAGGCAAAAGGTGGCCCAACGAAGTACTGATGTGGTGGTCATAATAATCTGGCCACTCAGTGTATAGTAAAAAGTTGAGTACACTGAGTGTAACTCTGCTGCCTTGTTGATTACTGCCCACTAGCAGTTGTAGCAGCAAAATATCCTGTTGAGAAGACCAGTCACCCCAGGCATTTAGCTGGGCACAGGTGACCAGATTTCTTAATATCCGCCGGCGCCTAGCACTGCAGGGTGCATCTGCATCATGTAGGGTGCACTGCAAACTCCTCTTGCCTGTGTCCTTGGAAGTCAAGCATTAGGGCACGAGAAGATGATGTCAAATGGACTTCAGTGAATGATTTCTACAGACAGAAGAAAGGTAAGTGAAAAAAGGTCCCCAACCCATCTGGAGCCAAGGGGAAGCTCCAGATGGGCTGGGGACCATTGTCAGAATAATTGAGACTTGCCTGGAGATGGAAAGAAAGGAAACAAGCACAGATAACACACACAGGCATGAAACTCACATACAGATATACACTATATTGCCAAAAGTATTGGGACACCGGCCTTTACACACAAATTAACTTTAATGGCATCCCAGTGGTAGTCTGCAGGGTTCAATATTGAGTTGGCTCCGCCCTTTGCAGCTATAACAGCTTCAACTCTTCTGGGAAGGCGTCCACAAGGTTTAGGATTGTGTCAATGGGAATGTTTGACTATTCTTCCAGAAGCGCATTTGTGAGGTCAGGTTCTGATGTTGGAACAGAAGGCCGGACTCGCAGTCTCCGGTCCAATTCATCCCAAAGGTGTTATATCGGGTTGAGGTCAGGACAAGCCAGTCAAGTTCCTACACCCCAAACTCGCTTATCCATGTCTTTATGGCTTTGTGCACTGGTGCGCAGTCATGTTGGAACAGAAAGGGGCTTTCTCCAAACTGTTCCCACAAAATTAGGAGCATGAAATTGTCCAAAATGTCTTGGTATGCTGATGCCTTAAGAGTTCCCTTAACTGGAACTAAGGGGCCAAGCCCAACCCCTGAAAAACAACCCCACACCATAATCCCCCTCCACCAAACTTTACACTTGGCACAATGCAGTAAGGCAAGTACCGTTCTCCTGGCAACCGCCAAACCCAGACACGTCCATCAGATTGCCAAACAGAGAAGCGTAATTCGTCACTCCAGAGAGTATGTCTCCACTTCTCTAGAGTCCAGTGGCGGTGTGCTTTACACAACTGTGAAGGCTTGGATGCAGCTGCTCGGCCATGGAAACCCATTCCATGAAACTCTCTACGCACTGTTGTTGTGCCAATCTGAAGGCCACACGAAGTTTGGAGGTCTGTAGCTATTGACTCTGCAGACAGTTGGCGACTTCTCCGCACTGTGCGCTTCAGCATGCGCTGACCCCGTGGCTGAGTTGCTGTTGTTCCCAGTTGCTTCCACAAATAATACCACTAACAGGTGACCGCGGAATATTTAGCAGCATGGAAATGTCATGGATGGAAATATTGCACAGGTGACAACCTATCACGGTACCATGCTTGAATCCACTGAGCTTCTGAGAGCGACCCATTCTTTCACAAATGTTTGTAGAAGCATCTGCATGCCGAGGTGCGTGATTTTATACACCTGTGGCCATAGAGGTGATTGGAACAACTGAATCCAATGATTTGGAGGGGTGTCCCAATATTTATGGCAATATAGTGTATATTAAATACAATTTTACACACTAATGTAATATTTCTCATAATATCATATAAATAATTTTCCTGATTTTCCTGATTTCCATATTTTCCAATTCACTTTAGGTTATGCCACTCAGATAAACCACCGTGCCAAAGATGGCTCTGGATCATATAACGCTTTCCCGAAGTCAACCAGTGGAACATGGTAATTACAAGCTTATTGTACCTAGTAAGTTAGAAAGGCATTAACCTACGTAGATAACAATATTACCGACTTACCATTCTTTAGAAAAGAGAGACTCTTGACAAAAGATGAATTCACAGGACTGCTCTAACATTAAATAAGGTGTGGTTATTGGTCTGTTGGCCTGGCTGAGCTAACATGGCCTGCTCGCTTTCAGTTAAAGTGTATGTCCCACCAATTTATTTTCCCTTAGTTTTGGAGAAGGTTTGGAACCTCTGTCAGATTTTTACCATTGCAAGACTATCAAACCATGCCACACAGTCTTCTATGAACAGTCAGCGCTGGAGGAACAGAGAGGAGAGGGGGGAATCCCTGCTGGGAGTGATGACTGACAGTCACTGCTCTCTGCAGGGAGAAGTTCAGGAAATTAGTGATCAGCGGTATGTGATCGTTCGGTTTCCATCAATAGAGCTAATGGTTTACAGCTGCAGTGCCACACATCAGCTTTATTATTATTATGGATATGAGTGTACTTCACTCTCCCCACAATTCTCCTTTAAACCTTTGCACAATAATCCCAGTCCCTTTTATATAAAATTGTCATGTCTATTGTGTTTTGCATTGCAGGCTTACAGCATACATTGTCAAAATCTTCTCCTTGGCTAAAGAAGTTATCCACATTGATGATGCAATTCTGTGTAGCTCTGTTAGATGGTTGGTACTTTCCATGCAAAAACCAGATGGGATGTTCCAAGAAAATTTTTCTATAGGTTACCAGTACACAAGGGTAAGGTCATCACACACTATCAAATAAAGTTTATAGTTTTGAATGGTATGGATGACAAATAACATAATGGTGGAAGACTGATGTCATATGGGCGACACTGATGGGTCTGGGTCAGTAAGAGACTTGTCAGTCTATATGAAATTGTTCCCTTGTTAGTAGGGTTGCACAGATACCAAGTACAGTACTCGGTACAAGTACAAGTACCGATACTTTTGAGCTCCAAGACTACACTAGAGAAAAATTCAAAAATTAGGAGGCCGCTGTCATTTGTAAGGAGCACACGGAGCTCCTGGGATTTGTACATCTCTGTTTTATTGTATGATTTTGTTTTTATAAATATAAATAAAGGGATGCACAGATACCCATTTTGCGAGTACGGGTACTGGTACTTGCCGAGTACTTACAAGTACGAGTACTGATACATTTTTGTTTAGTGTCATGTGACAGTTTTTCTAAAACAATACAGACTAATGATTTCAAGACAGTGGTGGAGTGCCAGAGCTAGGTCCAGCTGCAACCGCTGCAACCCTGGTAGTTCTCATGAAAATGCCAAGTATCTGCACTGGTACTCGAAAAGTATCTGTGCAACCCTACTTGTTAGTCATGCCAGAGAGGGGGGCCCTCCATTGCTGCCTGCTTGCTTTGGAAACAGTCGGGGCTGTACCACAGACATTCATCCCTCCTCAGTCATCTCTCCCCCTATCACTGGCACATATCCCTCTCCTGCCAACTCATCTACAGCTGACATACATGCCCCTTTCCATCCTTCCTCCACTTACAGCTCATCCCATCTTGGCTGTCTCACCCTTGCTCACAAATCACTGCATCCCAGCCACCTCATCCTCCATCTACATTTCATCCCTCTTTCCTAATCCCATCCATGCTCACCGCTTCTTGACTACCTCATCTTCCTGTTACAAATTATCCCTCCCTGGCCACTTCACTTTACCTCCACCACCACTCACAATGCTTACCTTACACCTGTTTACAATATATCCCACCCCGGCTAACTCATCTCCTCCCCACCCAGTTTACAGCGCATCCCTTATGCCTGAATTGACCATTAATCTTCAGATTCTGCCTTGACCAAGACCGCTCTAGCATCTCTCCTGCTTGTTGTCAGCTGTTGCTGAGAGGTAGATGGTTTACCAGACTCTGCCAATATGTTACATGTACACTGCTGACTTTTCAACTTGGGAGTTACACATTAAAGCTGAGGAATCATTATAATGCTATGCATTTGTCCTCCTATCTCATAGGGTGGACTTGCCGGTTCCTCGGATCCTGATGTCGCTATCACAGCCTTTGTCACCGTTGCTTTGCTGGAGAGTCAGAAATACTGTAAACATGTCAGCGTAAGTGGATGATACTGGAGCAATCTTTATACCAGTGAACTATGGTCAAATACCTCCTAACTGTATATACAAAATCCTCATATCTTGCTATTACCTCTATGTTCACCATCTAGAATCTGCAGTCAAGCATTGACAAGGCGGTGCAGTACATAACAGAGCATTATGGAAAACTGACCAGACCACATTCAATTGCAATAACTTCCTATGCATTGGCTCGGGCTAGGAAGCTACATGATTCGACTAAATTGATGTCTGTGGCAACAGGTAATAAAATATCTTCAAAAGCATCGTTTTTTTTTAAAGTTTATAGAAATTATCAGGCATTAAATATTAACTGTTGTTGTTTTCCTTGATGGAGTCTGAATGTGTCCTGATCTGTCTTGAGAACTTCTATACATCTTTGCCTACACTCTCGCTTAAAGTGGACCTGCTGTCTTATTTGGAACCTCTAGAGCAGGGGTCTCAAACTCAATTTAGTTGGGGGCCACTGGACACATTTTTTAGTCCCGTGGGGGCTGCTACTATATACGGTACAAGTGTTAATGTGTGCATGTTACAAACGGCAACTGTCACCCATTCAAATGAATGATCGGGTGACAGCTGCTGCATGTAAACGCCTGCACACCGCATGTAATCATATGTGAAAGGATTACATGTAGTTAGGAATCTGTCACTATCCCTGGTTACACAATTGTGTATCCAGAGATAGTGATTGTTTTTGTAGCTGCATGTAATCATATCACATACAATTACATGCGGTATGCAGGCGTGTACATGCAGCGGCTGTCACCCGATCATTAACTTGAATGGGATTCCTGCTGCAGGAAAACGCAAGTTTGTGACACAGCAATCCCTAATCGCACCTGAAATATAGATGGGAATGGGGCCTAATATACACACAGAAAAATACAACCCCCCACACTAATACACCCCCCCGCACAAATAAAAAAATACACTCCCTCACAAACATAATACACTTCACCCCCCCCTTCTAAGCCCCCCCGCACACATTTGATACACTGCC
>NW_017306822.1:155995-157844 GCF_000935625.1 Nanorana parkeri | reverse complement strand
GGAGTCGGCCCGCGGGCCGGTACTTTGAGACCACTGCTCTAGAGATATTAATTATGCTTTAAGCAGTACCCTGAAAATGCACTTTTGCCTTGAATTCATCCTAAAAATACCAGTTCACTTCTTGAGTGTAGGCAATCATGTGCCTTATGTCCCATAGCTATATGTTTACAGTATGAGATCACTGCTCCCTCTGACTGCTAGTCTCACCAGACTTGAAGTTACATTTGTTGATGTCTCTACTGTGCTGTTTACTATTCTTCTTGCTGAAGAGGAAGCTGAATCTGAGGACCTGTACTACAAGGATCTCCCTGCTTCCATTTTATTTATTCTGCGGGTCTGTGCTTTCTGTCTCCTGCTGCTTCTTGAATATTAACACAACAATAATAGGAGGAGCCATGAGGGGAACTCTAACAAGCAAAGCCTGCTCTTCCACCAAAATGGCTCCCTCTATATAAGAACACAATCCAGAACAAGAGATGATGGCCAGTCATGGGGAAAAAAGTAGCTGTACGGAGAAAACAGGCAATACTGGTGACTTGTCCTTTGTCCACTGCTTGCATATTGTAGCCACAGTTCAGTTCCTCTATAACATATTGAAAAGTACTTAACATACAGTTGAAACTCGAATAATTAGAATATTGTGCAAAGTTCATTTATTTCACTAATGCGACTTAAAAGGTGAAACTAATATATGAGATAGACTCATTACATGCAAAGCAAGATAATTCAAGCCGAGATTTGTCATAATTGTGATGATTATGGCTTACAGCTCATGAAAACCCCAAGAACCCCAAATCCACAACCTCAAAAAAGTAGATTATTACATGCAATCAATAAAACAAGGATAATATCGGACCTCGGAAAAGTACAAGCATGCATATGTACTCAGTACTTGCTTTGGGCCCCTTTTGCAGCACTTACTGCAATTACTTTTGCACGATATTCTAATTATTCGAGTTTCACCTGTATAGAATCAATTATATGTCCTGGTTGTCTAGTTATAGAGAACATTTATTTCATTTGCTGCCCATAGCAACTGTGTATCAGGGACTTTACTCCTCAGCGTTTTTTTAAAAAAGGTCTTGGGCTGTCTAATAAATTGTGACCTTTACACTGACAGATACTTGAACATCAATTCACAAATCTGATGTAACTTAGCTTGTAAATCTACCTGCTGGGACTCAAAAGCTTTGCAGAAAACTTCATTTACAGTACCAATAAAACCATTGGAATTTAGAAACCTGATGATTTATATAGCGCCAACAGTTTGCACACCACTTTACAATATATGGAAGACACTACAATTACAATATAATTTAAGACAAAATGGTCCTGCCCGTGAGGGCTTACGATCTAAAAGGGAGGGACCAGTGATACATGAGGAGGTAGCTGTGTGGGGATGAATTGTTTGAGAATGTGATGGTTCAGTGGTTAGGTTGAGGTGGGATAGGCTTCCCTGAAGAGATTAGTCTTTAGGGATCACCTAAAGGCAGTCAAAGTGGGAGATAGACGGACAGGTTGAGGTAAAGAGTTCCAGAGTAATGGGAGAGACTCTAGAGTAGTCCTGAAGGCGAGCATGGGGGGAGTTGACGAGGGAGCTGGTAAGCAGGAGGTCTTTGGAGGAGCGGAGGGGACGGTTAGGGTGATACTTTGAGACAAGGTTTGAGATATAGCTGGGCGCAGAGTTGTGGATAGCTTTGTAAGTGGTTGTTAATTTTATCCTTTGGGTGAGTGGAACCCAGTGCAGGGATAGGCAGAGGGGGGTTGCAGACACTGTGCGGTTGGTTAGGTGAATGAGTCTAGCAGCAGCATTCATGATAGACTGAAGGGGGGGGGGGGGGGGCCGGGC
>NW_017306822.1:143658-155883 GCF_000935625.1 Nanorana parkeri | reverse complement strand
AGCCTGTGCAGAGGTAAGCCAATGAGGAGGGAATTGCAATAGTCAAGACGAGAGATAACAAGGGAGTGGATGAGTAGTTTTGCAGTTTCATTGGTGAGGAAGGGGCGTATTTTGGAGATGTTGTGAAGGTGAAGGCGGCAGGATTTGGATAGTGTTTGGATGTGGGGAAGAAAGGTGAGATCCAAGTCCAGGATGACACCTAGCACCTTGGCATGGCGGGAGGGATGGATAGTTGTGTTATCAATCTCAAGGAAAAAGTTGGGGGAAGGTGCACGGGCAGGAGAAAATATCATGAGCTCAGTTTTTGAAAGGTTGAGTTTTAAGAAGTGTTGCAACATCCAGATGGATATGTCAGTTAGTAGATTAGTGACACGAGAGGACACTGATGGGGTGAGTTGTGGAGTAGAAAGATATATTTGAGCGTCATCGGCATAGAGATGGTATTGCAAGCCATTTGAGGTTATTAACTGACCAAGAGAGGAGGTGTAGATAGAAAAAAGAAGGGAGGGGTCCAAGGACATAGCCTTGGGGGACCCCTACAGAATGAGGAAGAGGAGGGGAGGAGTTAGATTTGTAGGTGACACTAAAGGAGCGTTTAGCTAGCTAGGAGGAGAACCATGAGAGAGCAGAGTCTTGTAGGCCAAGCGAGTGGAGTTTTTTGAGGAGTAGCGGGTGGTCAACAGTGTCAAAAGCAGCAGAATGGTCTAATAGTAAGAGTAAGGATTAGCGGGTGGTCAGAGTAAGGAGTAGTGGCCATTGTTTTAAGCAGTTAGTAAGTCATTAGTGAGTTTTAGGTGGGCAGTTTCAGTGGAGTGTAGGGGGCGAAAGCCAGACTGTAGGGGTCCAGAAGGTTGTTATTAGCGAGGTGGCGACTCAGACGCTTGTATATAAGGCGCTCTAGTGGTTTGAAGGTGAATGGGAGTAAGGAAATAGGTCTGAGATTATTGATGTTGCTTGGGTCCAGTGAAGGTTTTTTGGGTATTGGGGTGACCAGTGCATGCTTAGAGGGGAGTGAAAGATGCCAATATAAAGATTGAATATGTGAGTAAGAGAGTGTAGGATAGAGCCAGAGGGTAACCGAAGTAGTGGTGAAGGAACAGGGTCTAGGGGGCAAGTGGTGAGGTGGGTGTCAGAGAGAAGCTTTTTAACCTACCCCGTGGTGACAAAGTCAAAAGAGGAAAGTAACAAGTGTGATGGAGGGTCTGGAACATGAATAGTGGAAGGTGACTGCACAGAGGCAATCTGATCCCAAATTGTATCTATTTTGTTTTTAAAATGAATGACAATGCCCTGGGCAGTGAGTGAGTTAGTAGGTGGAGGTGGTGGGGGACATAGTAGAGACTTAAAAGTAGAAAAGAGTTGATGAGGTCTGAATGAGAGTGTGTTAATGAGAGTTACAAAATAAGTTTGTTTGGGAGCACGGAGGAAGGAATTATATTATAGGGGGGCAGCTTTATACAGGTTGAAGTCTTGCAGAGACCTAGTTTTCTGCCACAGTCTACTACTGTACTACTGCATACAGACACCCACCCATTTATAAGATGTGGACAGTATGTAGTACACCATATTCTATGAAAATCTCTATTTAATGCAGAAGAGAGAACTCTGTGATTGGAGAAAAGCCGGTTTAGGTGACTTTCGCAGGCTCTACTCTACCTTTTTTGTTTTTCTTTCCTTTTATCTTCTGCCAGGCCACTCTAGGATTTTGCTTTCTCTTTCCTCAGATCCTCCCCTTCTCATAGCCTGCTTGCACCACTCAGAGCATCAAGTGCCATGGAAACATCCTCAATCACATGACAAGCGATTTAGGATTGTTGTAAGCAAAGCAGTGTACAGCTGCTTATAGTGAAGAGAAGTGCAACTCTCACTATCTGCTACCTCCTCTAGAGTCGGGACAACAACATTTCTGTGCATTCATAAATTCAAATGAATGGCAACGCAATGCACCTCCCGCAGTGTTAACACACAATAGGTACGTTGTGCAGTACCAGAACCATTAGATCAATGCACGGACCTAGGCTCTAAAGAGATCCCCCTAAAAGTCAAATGGCCAGGGTGATTGCAGAGAATCCAGGAGTGGCACAGAGATGGGGGAAGTCATCAACTGCATGGGTGAGTGGAAGAGAGCTAGACTGAATTAGACACACCTAGACTGTTAAGTAATTTGCAGTTGGGTAGATACAGTATGTCACCTGCCTAGTGTCTGCTATGTATGTCAATTGATCTACCTTGCTCACAAATTCCCCAAAGAAGGCCTTCAGTCTTGCTTGCATTCTACATGCCTGCATGCTTTGGCTCCTCTCTAGCTTCTTTATAACTTTGCCCTCTAGAGCTAAGCCCACCCCACTCCTCTCATCAATTAACAATCAAGTATGAGAATTTCTGGTGGCCTCTAAAGCTCTTCCTTCATTAACAGTTGCATTTAACCTGTGTAACCTTTGGAATGCTTGACCTATTGGTGGTCACACATTCCACCTCCAAAAAACTGGGCGGGATTACATTGAAATGTGTGACCACGTCACCGGTCACACATTCCAACCCAATCACAAACTTTGATAGAACAGTGACCTTGTCTAATCATTAAATCAGAGAAATAGATTATAATAGGCAACATTACCGTGTAATGTTCCCCATTATAATCCACTTTTCTAATTAAATGAAATAACAGCACACAGTGTGTCTCTAGAGATCACATGACCTTCCTCCAGGAGGCAAGCCTCACTCTGAAACCTTACCCCCTGATATCTTACCGGAAAGGTTTACTCAGAGTAAACTTTTCAGGGAGAAAATGCCTCTCTCGCGGACGTCAGGGAGCCGCTATCTAATAGAGGGAGACTCCCTGAACATCAGGGAGACTTGAGATCCCTGGGGTAGGAGCCCAGCAGGGAAGAGACACAACAGGAAGTGGCTCAGATATCTAATAGTTCTCTCAGCATGCCTTAGCAGGTTCCCCAGGCCCACTGATTGGCCAGGCTTTCAGTTGTGCATAACATCATATCTCGCTGGCACAGAATGCAGCAGAGAAAGTACACTCTGAGCTTAGTGGGCTGCACCCAGTTAGGCTAGGTACATCTCACTGCTGACTACAGAATTTACAAAAAGGAATTGAGTAAAAATACTACATCCCTACACCTCCATTTGGCCTACTTCTGATCTGCAGTTTTTCTAACCTATGTCAACCTGATTTTGCACTCCCATTGACTTGTAAGGAGATAAAAGCAGTTCAAAAGCATGCCCCTATGCTCAAAAATGTTGAATCTAATTTAGAATTGTATTTTTATCGAATTCAATTTTTTGTACAAGCAGCGCTGAATATTTCCTTTTGTTCTAGACAAATCTACCTGGGATGCCAAAGACAGCAAATTCTGGAATT
This sequence comes from Nanorana parkeri, assembly GCF_000935625.1. Taxonomy (NCBI): domain Eukaryota; kingdom Metazoa; phylum Chordata; class Amphibia; order Anura; family Dicroglossidae; genus Nanorana; species Nanorana parkeri. The sequence continues at coordinate 152,510 of NW_017306822.1, read as the reverse complement.
CACAAGCATATGGCAAATTAGTTGATTTGGAGGCCACATCATACGCCCTTCTGACTCTCCTGGAGCTAGAGGAGTTTGAGCTGGCAGATTCTGTTGCACAATGGTTAATTAGATCCCATTCTGCTGGTGAAAGATATGGAGCAACACAAGTGAGTAAGACTTCATGGTAATCCAAAATGTGTGCAACTATGGTTTTAATGCTAATCTTCAGGCAAACTGGTAAATACACAGGTTCAATACACACATAAAAGCTGATTTCCCTGCCAAAGGATTTGTTTATTTGGCCATGCAATCCTGATAAATACACAGTCTTGCCACACAGCATCATCCTATCTGGCAGGGTAGGAGACCAGATTTTTCTCTACTGCAGGTAAAGCGTATTAAAGTATTAAACTCTCAAACTTTTATTTCAGCAATGAACCCAGATCAAACAAATAAAGATAGCCCAGCAAAGTACTTACAATTTTTGCCCAAGCACTTAGTCATCATCTTTCCAAACATCTTTCCAGATGTTTGGAAAGATGGCTCCAGCTCTCCCAGTTCTGCTTCCCTGAACATCCTGTCGAGTACAATATCACAAGAGACAGCACAATCTCCATTAGCTGTTCAACTAATAGGTTGGAGAAGGTAGAATGAGAAAGAAGGAGCAAGGGAGTGGCTTGCTTTGCTGTGCCTCTGTGTTTATGGAGACACATACAGCTTACTAGCAGACACAAGAGTGGCTCCATTGCTATCCTAAAACAGGATATCAGGGCCAGAGTTAAGAGGACCAGATGATTCTGCAGGAAATTAAACTTTAACAGGTATAGGGGCATAGGGGCTTCTTCTCAGTTAGAGCGGTTAGGGTCTGGAACTCGTTGCCACAAGCAGTATTATCAGCTGAGAGTGCTGAATCATTCAAAAAGCATTTAGACAACTTCCTCAGAGACCGCAACATACAGAGGTACAGGTACACTTAAAAAATAGATCACACGCAGAATCACATACATACACGCAATAGGTTGAACTTGATGGACCTGTGTCTTTATTCAACCTCAAATACTATGTATCAGGATTATTCACAAAAGGGGGAAGAGTTTGGGGAAGGCCGGAGAAGGGAACAATCTAGGACAACATAGCTGATTAGGAAGCATTCTCCTATTCATCTCACTTTCCAGTTCAGCCATGTTGTCCTAGATTTTTCACTTCTCCTGCCTTCTCCAAACTCTTCACCCTTTTGTGAATAAGCCTGTAAATATCAAGGAAAAGCATCAATTTTAAGTGATTCATTCAGCATTTGAAATAGCTTAACTACCTTACGTCCATGGCCGTTTGTGAACGGCCAGATGGACGTCTGCTCAGAGCGGGTCTTTTGATTTTAACATCACATTAAGCAACACTTAAAGGGAATGTCCTTACCCCAGCCTGTGACTAGACAGTAAAAGGAGAAGTAGCAGACTGATTAGCTTATCTCTCATTGTTAGCACATGAGCACTGCAGAACAGATGATTGGCTCCTTCTGCTGCTTCCCACTGTCCTCCATCTGAGCTCTGCTGTACAAAGGATTGAAGGAGGCTTATACCGGGTCAAATTGAGATACTTACATTGCTTGCATTAAGAAAATATATTAAACAATGTAATAATTAGGAATGCATTAATATGTGTCTTTTATTTCTGCCTGGAGTTCAATAAGGGATGAAACGTACCTAGAGTAGTTGACACCCAGCGCAGATAATTTTTTTGATCACCCCCTGTGGCAATAATGAGGCCTGACAAAACAAAAAAAAACTGACTGGGGAGAATAGGGAATTCGTACTGAACACAGTGCCGAAAACAGTCAGATTTAAATCTTATGTCTGTGGAGGAGAGGTAACACATTTCAAACAGAACCCCCACTAAAACATAGCTTGGTTTAAGACACATTAACACAAAGTAGAGAAAGTTAAATGCAAAGCAGAATGTCATAAACCTCTAGCAGTATCGTAAACCCTACTTAGCAGAGTCTGCAAACTCCTCTTAATGCAGCGCTTTTTATAAATAACCATAAGGTCTCGTTCACACCTAGGCGATTCGCGGTAAAAAGTCGCGCGACCGACGCGCGTTTCCGAAGGCTACTTGGCTGTATCCCAATGGAAACGCGCAACAAAACGGCTCAAAGTAGTACCTGTACCTTTTCAGGCGTGGGCCGTTTTGTAGCGCGTTAGGGACGGGTGTAAATACGCCAAGGTGGGAACAAGACCATTGAATACAATGGGATTTATATTTTTGAGCGTTTTGTAGAGCGTTCGTCGAGCGTAGAACGTGCTACAAAACGTTCAGGTGTGAACGAGGGCTAAATCTGTAAAACCCTCTACAAGCCAATACATATTCTGGTCTGTTTTATTTGTCAACCTGGGTTCATATTCCATAGTTTTGGCTTTAAAAGAGATACGTTCATTAAAGAAGAGCTATGAGGGGAGTGATTTTCACTCAACCTCATAGTTCGAGCCGACATAGTGTGACAATGAAACTGCCACACGTCGGCTCAATAGATCGGGAGGTGAGCGAACACTCAATCATCTCCCTGCAGAGAGCCGTGACTCTCACTCATGGCTCCCTGCAGGGATTCCCCCCCTCCCCTCTCTGATCCTCCAGCGCTGACTGGCGGATAGGCAGTGCCAGCTCTCAATCACGTAGCTGGGTGGATTTCGACAGTAATGTCGGGATCCGTCCCGGCTGCGGCGGTCTCAGCTCTCGATATACTCAGCTTTGGGTCACGGGAGGACGCTAGTTTGTGTCCTCCCGTGACCCTTAGGAGAACTATGGGGAAAAACACTTACCCCATAGTTCTCTTTTAAACGTGGTTACACTAATGTATAAGAGAATAGCTATCTAACTGACACCAAACATGCCTATATTACTTGGGTGGAAGGCTGATGGAACACAAGACATACATAGGATTAATTCAGTGCTGTTATTATATTTGGTGCCTATCAAATCCTAATATTTTTTTTTTATTCAATAAGATGTTGGTTGTCAGACTGTACAACCCTGTCATCAGGAAATATAGATATAGTTAGAATAATGATCATGAAGGGAGTGCCTTAATGATGAATTACTTCAGCGCACCCGTCAGACCCTTTGATTATTTGTATTACCTCTGTAAATGTCCTTACTTAGGCCTGGTTCACACCTGGGCATTTCACAGCGCGTTCCTACGCTCTGTAAAACCCAATGATTGCCTATGGGCATGGTTCTCACCTGGGTGTTTTACAGCGCGTAGGAATTCGCTGCAAAACGCCCTACGTCCAAAGAAGTACAGGAGCTTCTTTGGGGCGTATTTGCCGCGCGTATCCATTGGGATACAGCCGGGTAGCCCTTGGAAACACGCGTTTGTCGCACTTTTTTTTACCGCAAATCAGGGTAACACGCGGCACGAAACGCCCGACAAACGCGCATATTCGATACGCCTAGGTGTGAACCCAGCCTTATGGGTTCAGAAAAGATGGCAGCATTTGCAAAGCAGCAGCTCCCACCTCGATTGAGACTATGTAGGCATGCTAAGAGTTACTTGTGAGAGTCAGTTACTCTGATATCTCAATTGGATAATCTGCAAACAGATTGTACTCTGCATGAAATCAAAGACCACACAAACTATTTCCCTTAAAAAAAAATGTGGTGGAAGCTACCATTGTGTGTACCATGGGTTCCCTGTGGAGTTAACCTGAAGCAATTAATCTGACTAAAAAACACATACAGTGACAGTTGTAGGGTCCCTTTATATTTTTTTGCTCATTGTAGTGTCCCCTTACAATAGTTGTCAGGCTAGAAGTTGCCTCTGACATTGGAAATAAGTAGAATAGACAGCTAAAAATTGGTGTTAACCGTCAATTACCTGAAAGACACAAGGAGAGGCTCAATTGTTTCCCTGACAATTACTCTGTAGAGTATCATTTTGAAACTTCTCACTGCTGAAGGAACTCCTAGCAATCTATGGAGAACCCCAGGTTCCCATTAACCCTAGTTAAGAAAGGCTAACCTAGTAGTTGTGGTCGGGTATATATACCGTATAATAGATATAGTGTGGGCTGAGTTGTGCCAATAAGCTAATGTGGCCTGAGGTGTGCCCGTGGCCACGCTGTTATGTACGCCTAAAAGGGGGCATACCAAATGAAAAGGTGATGGAATTTTAAGTTATGAAGAGGGATGGGTGGGGACAAATGCTTCCCCTAAAACGTCAGGCAGGAAAGAGAAGAGGAGGAGTTTATATAGCCATAATCCCCTCCCACAAATACAGGTTAAGAAATGAACCTTCATACTTGTTAGTCATATTCAGCTGGACTTGTTCTGTAATATTGAAGATGTTTTGGTACTCATCCAAGTAGTTTAATTAGTTCTAATCCTTGCCAGGAATACACCACAGCATTTACATCTCTACCCTATCAATGTGATAACAATTTACACCTTTAGCCATGTTACATTATCAATTAACACCTGTCCCTCCTTTCTATGTCTAGACAATTGTCATGCTGTTTCAAGCTTTGGCCAAGTACCAGGAGGTCAGGGCCGATAGGGTAGTATTGGACATGGATATATCCTTTCAGCTTCCAGAGAGGAAAGACGCCACTAAATACCGCCTCAATCTAAAGAACTCTCTGAATGCCCGATCTGATGAGGTAAGACACATGCAAGGGATTTGTAGGCAACATTTGAAATGCCATGTAACATTTTTATCTATCGTATGCAAACCATAAACTGTGTGTGTGTGTATTTATATATTGGCGTCAAGCCAAATGAGATGAGTATGCATGGGTATATTAGGCATGCACCAATACCGATACTGGTATTGGTGTCAATACCGAATATTTGGGCGAGTACCTGTGCCTGTCCAAAGTGCTCCTAATACTTATCCCGATACCGGAGCTCCCTGTATCAGGAAGCCTGGCGGCAAGTCATTACACAACGCCTGGCTTTCTGATTGGCTGGGAAGCCGGCTCAATGCTCCCTTGTCACCAGGGAGCTACCTATCAGGAAGCCGGGCTGCGAGTCATTACATACCGCCCGGCTTCCTTAATGGGACTCCTGGTTTCGGTACTCCGTATCGGCGAGTACCAAAAAAAGAAATATCGGTACTCCAATACCAAAAAAACGGTATCGGTGCATCCCTGCTATATATTAGTAGGATTGAATGGGGAAGATGTGTACATAGTGTCACTCCAGTGGCAACCCCAATGCAACTACAAATCCTTCTCACTCAGTTTACTGAAGTCTACTCAACAGTAGCTGTCAGAAGCAATTATTAGTTGGGCTCAGTAAAGTCTGCAAAATTTATAAAAGTAAATTAAAGGTCAGCTGACTACAGCCTAGCTGTTTCAGGCAGACACATCATAAAAGTAAGGACACCCAGGGCCGGATTTGCTCTTCCTGCCGCCCCAAGGCCAGGTTCCGCAATGCGCCCCCTCCCCACCAACCGAACCCCTCTCCCCAAATCTACAGAGAATGGCAGGGGCGGCAGGGTTAGTTCTAATTTTTTTTGTTTCTTTATTTCGGTGGCAAGGACAGGAGACAGACTCGGCGGCCGGGGGGAGGACGGAGTCCCGAAGACAGAGCCAGCAGAGAGAGGTAAGTGGGGGAGTAGGGCGGGGGGGAGGACGGACGGAAGCACACATTTTACAAGTGATTGCGGCGACATCGCCGCAATCACTTGTTAATGAGTGAGCAGATTCCCCACACTACATTTAGCCCTGCCTTCCCAAAGCAGGACTAAATGTAGAAAGCAACGGCCAGAACGTCGGGGGACTCCACGCCGATGCCGCCCCGAGGCCTGGCCTCGGTGGCCTTGTGGGGAATCAGGGCCTGAGGACACCACTACTTAAGGAGGATATAAGGCTAAGAATGGGTGACAGAAGTGAAATCTGATGATGGAGCAGGATCGAGTAGAGGGATCTCCATGGGTGGGGGGATCACCGATATTATGGCTTTTACATCTAGACTATAATCATGATAAAATGTGATTTTTTTTTCCTCTGTGCAGACAAAAGTAAACCAAGATTTTGAGGTGAAGGCGGTGGGGAAGGGGCAAGCTTCCCTAACGGTGAGTACACAGTTTGTCACACGTCTTGTTTTAGATTTGTAGGTATCATCTAGCTGTCTTCACACACAGAGACAATGATGTTAAATGAGATTCTGAGACAGCCTCTCCCCAGATGGACTCTGAGACTGTCTCTTTTTCTATATATTGACTATTAGAGATGTTCTGATGCCAGCAGCCAAACCAGTTTTCCTTTGAAGTGTAGGGAAAGCTGTAATCTATCTTGTCTGTAAAGGTTCTCGTTCATCCAGGTCATGGTATATCTGTAAAAAGTTATTCAAGGCAACTGGACTTGCTGTATTTTTCTTGAAGACATTTCACTGGACATCCGACCAGCTTTCTCCATTCAGAATGACTTGTACAAAACAATTTTCTGGGAATAAATATGGTGAATGTCGCTCCAATCCACATAATATGTTAGTCACAACCAGGTGGTGATTGCATTTGCATAATTGGAGTCTAGGAGGACGTGTTAGCCTGCCCAGACAGAGGTGTTAAAACAGCATTGTATGTGGCAGACAATAGATGTCTCACCCCCCCCCTATTCAGGCTTGGCTTCTCCATTTTACATACCTAAATGGCCTCTTTCACACCTCTTATAAACCAGTACTCCTCCCTGTCTAGGATGCGTACTTGACTGTCTTCAAAGGAGTGACCTCTTTCCTTAAAGGTGCCCATACACCTTACGATTATGGGACGAAACGTTTCGTCCGATGATCGAATAGTCGTACGATTTTCGTACGGCAGCCCCATCCTGCCCCGATGATCGCAAGATTAATTTAGCCGTAATTAACGAAAAGCACCTGGACGAAATGCGGTAATTGATTTGTCGTATTTCCGTTCGCGCATGCGCAGTGCAGATCGTACGACTTTTGACGGACGGAAACGCCAGCAACCTTACGACAATCGTACGATCGGGCAAAGTTTTCAAACATGCTTGACTGTCAAAAGTCGTACGATTGCACAGTATTGTCGGTCGGACACTGCAATGCACACATACGATTATCGGACGAAAAGTCGATCGCATACGAAAATCGTCCGATAATCGTAAGGTGTATGGGCACCTTTAGAGTCCTGACCAGAGCGTTTGGCTCGTCTATGCTGTGCCATATGCTGGTGTAGCTGCTATTTTAGTTACGACATACAATTCTGAGCACACCTCACTGCACTGGACTGCGTACACAATGTTGTTCATCTTGTGCTTTGGGTCTTTTGGGTGAACCAGTTGTTGCCTCAGTGTATTGCTGGGTTTAGAGAAGACAGGGATGTGATGTTTTTTTAACACCTCTCTCTGTGCAGGTTAATAACGCCTCCTAGATTCCAATTATGCAAATGCAATCAACACCTGGTTGACACTTACAGAGTATGTGGATTGGAGCAACATATATTCCCAGATATTTTTTTGTACAAGTCATTCTGAATTGAGAAAGCTGGTTAGATGATCAGTGAAACGTCTTCAAGAAAAAATACAGCAAGTCCAGTTGTCTTGGTTTGTTTTTTTTACAGATCTGTAATCTATCTTGTTTATTGTTATAAAACTGGCCACCCTCTCACACTCACCAGTGGCTTTCAGGAAAAGTTACTGAATAGTGACCACAATCAACATATGTACAGGGCCAATTGTTCTCTTTCCAGAGGTGGTCTTCATAGAGGATTTTTAAAAATGACCCCCTGCAGTAGGGTTACCCCCACACTACAAGGGTCAACTGCTTGTTTTGTCTAGGGGGCAATAATAAAGAAGAAATACTCACCCAGCCTTGGTCCCACCTTGCTGCTAAATTGGGCTCTAGTGGTCTAAGGACCCATGTCATCATGTCTAATAGAGGTCAATTAGACGTGAGGACACCAAGGGGCATACCACAGTTGGAGTGGAAGGCGAGAGAGGTCACTGCCACAGGACCAAGGATCAGGTGGGTATTGTTCTTCTTTTTTCTGTCGCCTAGACAAAAAAAGAGTGGTAAACCCTTGCAGAGCAAGGGGAGCCCCACCGCAAGGGTTATTTTTTTAATATCCTGGAGTTCTTTAATACCCAGGTTTTGTAATGCTCCATTTACAATGGAACCCAAATGCACCTTGCTGCACCATGTGCATGTTTCCGTGCCTTTTGTACCAAAAGGTATGAAAACAAAGTACCTTGTGTTTTGGTGTGGAACTTCTTTGGTGCAATTGTCACCTGTAGGGCAGCACATTGAAATGGATGGGCTGCCATACACGACGTATTAAAGGGTAAGGTGTGCCCTAGTACCTGCACAAGTGTGAACAGAGCCTAAAAGTTAAAGCTGTCTAGTTAAATCTAGTTTAGCCAATTATCAAGGATCCATACAGGTATATCAGGGTCAATGCAATACCTACTGTACATTTGTTTGAAATCATACCAGGTAGATATGCACAGGTCTGTCAAATACTTCTTATTCAAATTCTTTTGGGGAGACGAAGCCCCCAGACCTTAAGTCCCCTATATCTTTAAAAAAAAATCCTAATACCACTCCACACCACATTCTGAGTATAGCCACCCTATACTTAATTTGACTTCTGCTCCCCTGCTACTTCAGTGCCCTCAAAGTCAATAGTAGTTATCAACATTTAACAAAATGTAAAGTTTGCTTGTCTCTGTGTAGCACCCCCTGACCTCTAGGAGCATGTGGGGGACTTCATAGATGGAGTGGGCTGACATTTCACCTCAGAGATGTGTCCTCAGCCAGTTGTGAGATGCAAATGTAATGCCCTGGCTACAACATGTGCCAAACGCCAGAGTTCCATGAACACTGCAGGCAAAATGAATGGGCTGCAGGCCCTGATCTTC
>NW_017306822.1:128450-143543 GCF_000935625.1 Nanorana parkeri | reverse complement strand
TCCCCCCCAACTGGTGGAACGCCAAGTCCCGGTCACACATGTTTCCACATTACAGTTATACAATCTTAAAGGAATTCTTGTTACTCCAATGAACGCGTTTGTTTTTTTCACAATCATAGATTACAAATAGTACCAAAAGCATAATGAATTATTTTATGAGTTTTGGTATATTGCTATAGAGTGGAGTAGGTATTTAAGAATTCCACTAAGATGAATTGAATGTACTGTTCTTGATACTGGTTACATCACTTTGTCCAGGTGACGGCAGTGTACTATGAAATAGTGACAGAGAAAGAAAATGAATGCAACCATTTTGATTTTACAGTCACGTCAATGATCTTGATGTTCCCAGTGGGATGTGTATCTCCCACAAATGGATGCTGTAATTACAAGTTTGGAGAAGAGAGGTATTAGGGGAGTTACCACAGTGCAATAGTGTGAATGAGCCCTTACTTGTATGTGCATAAGTTTCACCTTAAGCTACTGAACTCTGTAAGCAGCAGGGTTGCTGAGACAGATGGTGGGAAATATGTGAAAAGGAGCCAAGAGTTACACCTCCCGGTTGGTTATGAAAACACCAGGTTATTATCAATATTTTCCCAGTTTTGTTTAGCCCTGACCAGAACAGATATAACAGAAAATATTTACAAACCCTCTATACATTCCCTTTAGGGCAGATTCAGACTACTGCATTGTTGCAACACAGGGAAAATTGTGCATTTTGCCACATTATCGCAAGTCATGATCATGCACTAAACTAAGTGCGGTGCTATTAATTTTCAATAGCACCCAATGCAACTTGGCAGCACACAGCAAGGCACATGCTTTTTATGGCACTTCAATTCACATGCTTGAAAATTGCACATCTGTTGTGTTAGATATTGGGCTCTGTTGCCTCTGACTGTTAGTCTCAGGAGATTTGGAGGTAGATTTGTGATGTCACTACTATGTTGCTCATTGTTCCTCTTGCTGGAGGCTCTGCCGTGAGGAAGCTAAACCCTGCTTTTAACAGGATGGCCTCCGCACAGGAAGACATACTAGGTCAGTGATGGGGAAATATCAGCTGCCAGGAGCACATAGATTATAAACCCTAAACCATAAACAATACCGCCGGCATTTTTTTGGGTACATCTTAGCAACCTGTGATGCTCTGGCCAGCATCCCACCCAGGTCACTGACGTCGCTGGTTGCTGGGAGCTGAGCGGGACACTCTGGCTGGCATCCCCCCAGCTCCTGGCAACCAATGCCATCAGTGAGTTGGGCAGGACGCCAAATAGAGGTACTGGGCACCCCACCTGGTAACGTGCACTGCCAACATCCCCCTATTTAAGGTGTACCCTGCTGGCACCCCACCTCCCGGCCTGCAAAAATACATAAACATTAAAACACCAAGAAATATGCCCACCATTTTTGCCTATTTGTAGTGTTACCTTTTCAGAATTCAATAATGACTTCCCAACAGGAGCATTTTTATTTAATTGTAATTTTCTGTATCTGGTTTGTAAATAGTTACGGAACTCATTAAATTATGTCATGTCCTCCCACCTTTAATACGTTGATTTTATTCATACAATGTACCTTTGTTTCATTGCAGCTAAAAGACCAGATAATGCCTTGGGGACAATATCTGTTGAGATCTGCTTCAGGTATGCTATCTCTTTTTATAGACAATTGCTAGACCCGACCCCAGCCTGTGTTTTGCCAGAAGATAATTAGTCACAAATGAATGGCAGAGAGCCAGGCCCTGGACAGTAACGAATCAGTTACATTTAAAGTAGAATGTATTTTTAGTATAGCAGTGTTCATGTTAAAGATCCGTACACAGATTGGAGCAGTACGGGAGGAATATCAACAGGCAGATGGAGGACAAAAACGGAACTAAATGGACCCGTTTTAGGTCTATGGGTAGTCGGGTGTAAGTCGCATGTACTGTAAGTGGACATGTGTCCATTTACATCCAATTATCTCTGATCCGCCACGTTTCGTTCCAAAAAAAGCAGAAAAGGAAGCAAACCTTCTCCGTTTTTCTTTAGGAATTAAACAGACTAGATGGTAATAAGATGTGCACACGTTCCTTTACATCGAGCTGTCCATAGCATTACATTGTTTTACTGAAAAAATAACAGGTGGATCTGATCCAATCACTCGTGTGAAAGGGGCCTTATTATCTTAATTAAAAACCTGAACTGTAGCAGCTGTACTCAAAAAGGGCAAGCCAAGGGCAAGCAAACTAGCCACTGGAATAGCATGTAGGAGGTGCCTGACCTACCAAGCCTTATTACACTGGGGGGAATTTATCAAAACTGGAGCAGACAAAATCTTGAGCAGCAGGGCATGGCAACCAATCAGCTTCTCTCTTCAGTTTGTTCAGTTAAGGTTTGAAAATGATAGAGAGAAGCTGATTGGTTGCCACGGGCAACTGCTCCAGATTTTGTCTGCTCCAGTTTTGATGAATTCCCCTCACTGTGTCTTTGTGTGGAGGAGGTGATGTAAAAACCACCCGCACTCCATTTTGCACTATCACCTGTTCAAGGAAGGCGGTGCTTGTAGTGATAACAACGGGTGGTGCCCTGATAGATAAGTCACCGGCACTCAAGCATTCAAGGTGCTTGCGTAGTCTATTTTATTGTAACTACGTCACATAGGTCATACAGCCAATCAGGGGCCACGCAGGGTTCCTTTCTCAAGGCGACACTATGTTCATGCCACCAAGTTCAACTTCTTTATGCATGTTAGTGCAATTTTCTGCAACCCATAACAGCCAATCAGCTGTCATTCTACAGAAGCCTGTCCAGTTAACAAATTGGATGTTGTGGCTCACTAAAATGTTCATTGATTTAGTTTCATTGCACTTTGTTCCAACCTATGGGGTAAACCAGAGATGAATCCAGGCACACTGTGAGATGTTCTCTTGCTCTTTCTCAGGTACCGTGGAGACAGGGACCTTACCATGTCTATTGTAGATGTATCCATGATGACAGGATACTCCCCAGATGTTGACGATCTAAATCGGGTGAGAACCATATACATATATATATATAAATATATATTTATTTCTCTCTCTTTCTCTTTCTGTTCTTCTATCTATCTATCTATCTATCTATCTATCTATCTATCTATCTATCTATCTATCTATCTATCTATCACTGTGCACTATATAAATGCAGACATACAAAGCACAATTTATAATAGGATGATTAAGTGAAATTTCATATAATAGAAGCTTCACAGTATGATTCATCATGGATCATCAATTTCCCTTATACACTATTAAAATATTTGTAAACCCAATGATCGAAATTTTATTGTCCCACAGCTTAAAAATGGAGTGGACAGATACATTTCACAATTTGAGATCAACAAAGGAGCAAATGATAAAGGCACTCTCATCATATACCTGGACAAGGTAAGGTGCTATCACAACTTCATTCACTGGATCTTTATGTGTGCCTCCCCTCATTTTAAATCTCTGTATTAAAGCTCAAGTTCTCTCCTCCCCGAGGAACCTCTTCCCCCCTTGATGCTCCCACCAGCAGTATATTATGCTTTTTTGGCTGGTCAAGTGGGTCCTTTGCCTCTTCGGTCTACTCCGGTGGTGGGTGGTCCTGAATGATGCAGAGGGCATCACTGACTTGGAGACATATGTGCCATATTTGCTTCAATACACTGAGAGTGTGAGCACCTTGCTAAGGAGGCAGGTCCATGGTGCTCACAGCCAGTCTTTTCTCAGAATGAGGCTGGGTGGCATTCTATCCAGAAGACTGAGGGCAACTTGTGGCATTGAAGAGGTCCTGCAGCGGGGTGACATTCTATCCAGAAGAGGGAATCATTTGACATTAACACGACTAACTTTCATTTAGATCTCTCATACAGATGAAGAATGTGTGAAGTTCAATGCTCACAAGTACTTTGACGTGGGTCTCGTCCAACCTGGGTCCGTCACTATCTATGACTATTACTCACCAGGTAAACATGCAATAAAACTGACACAGAAATGTGTGCAATGGGGTCAGTACAATGTTTTTCCTGTTTTGGGTTTCACAACTTCCAGCAAGCTTTAAGTTGCTTCAAGACTCTGAATGAAAGCCAGTGCTCTGACAGGCCTCTGGCTAGACATGTGTAATTCTTTTAGTTCCAAATTTAAATTTGGACGAATTTCTGCATATTTGGACATTCAGATGCATCCAAATTTCCAAATGAAAGAAATAATGAATCTGAATGTATCCACATGTTTTATAACAAAAATTTGGGATGCATAAAACATTTTTAAAAATTAAATTCCAAACAAATTCATGTTAAACTTTATAATAAAAATTCTGGTAGGAATTTTAGGGGCACCCCAATGCCAAAAAAAAAAGGTGTCCCCATTGAAATTCCTTACCAGACCCTTATTCTGAGCAGCAGCCTGGCAGAGCAGGCTCCTGCACCATACCAGGCCACATGCCCTTGACATGGGGAGGGTGCTTTGCTAGGGGGGGACCCCCTGGAAGGCACCTTGTCCCTCTGTCGATGAGGACAAGGGCCTCTTCCCCACAACACTGACCCGGTGGTTGTGGGAGTCTGCGGGCAGGGGGGCTTATCTGATTCTGTGTTCCCCTTTCATAAACCCAGATGCCCCCCAACTCCCCGTGAATGAGTAAGGGGCAGTTGTTAACCCTTCTCATTCACCAAATACAATAAAATTGTAAATAAACACCATAAAAAACATCTGAGCTGCTGTTTGAATACCTCGGGTCTTTGTATACCAAAATGTATGAATGAAGCCTCAGTCCAGGAGGTAGATGCTAACTCTCGATGTTGGTTACATTCAGGCCAGGTTCACACTTGTGTAATCTGTGACCACACGGCAATCGTGCACGAAACCGCGTGGATTGCATTGCAGTCACGGAGTCGCACACCACTGCTGATCGCGCTGGTGGTGCCATTCTTTTTCAATGCCACCCAAGTCGTGACGGATGCCCATGTGTCGCAAAAAAAGGTACATTACGGCGAGGATGTAACCCCATTGAAATTAATAGGGTCGCGTGGTAACTGTTGTGTGCAAGTGCACACAGTTGTGCGGTCCTGGGATGCACGTCCCAGATAGCCCAGGTCTGCACCAGCCCTTATATATCACTAACGGCTCATGCACTTGTCGTGAAAAATACATCTGTTGTTAGGTCCACTCTACAGTCTGATATCATTTACTCTGCTCTTCCAGAAACTCGCTGCACCAAGTTCTACCACACAGTAGAAGGTGACCATTTGTTGGGCCGCCTCTGTCAGGGAGACGTCTGCCGCTGTTCTGAAGGTACGGTCCAGTAAACCATTGGTAACTGATCATGGCAAAGCATGTATTAGTGACGTAGAACTTATCTTGACTGTCTCCTAACCAAAAGGCCTGGAAGCAGGTCCATTTTGAGTCCATAGTGTACAATAGTAGCGTCAAACAAAGGTACATAGCTGGTGGAAAACCAGAGCAAAGAATATGTGATCACAGAAGATAAGCAGCACCTAAGGGTAATATAGATTTTGGAAATTCAAATAATTATTGTATATGTAAGCTTAGTTTTGTACTATATGTTTGACCTTCACAATTATTATTGACCAAAGTTGTCATATCTGTCTTTCTAACAGAAATCTAGATTTGGGTACAATAGGCTGCCCAGATGACATGTCCATATACACTGCACCTTCTGTAGAGCCCCACCAGTGGCAGATCTATGGAACAATGGGCCCCCCCAGCTCTTACAATGCCCACCCTGCCCACCTATAGCCGTTGCCATTCTGCATTTCTGTATAGAAGACTACATCTCCCAGCAATACTTTATACAGAAATGCAGAATGGTAATGGCTATAGAGAACTACAACTCCCAGAAATACTATCTACAGAAATGCAGAATAGTAATGGCTATAGAGGACTATAACTTCCAGCATTACTCTCTACAGGGGGTCTGCTGGGCCCCCCTGAGCTCCACCACGACTTATGGATCTAGTAATGTATAATAAACAAGTTGGCTTGTTCAAGGCTTTGAAGGGAACCTGTGTTGAGAGGAATACTTAATCTACCACTGCTGGACTTTAGTTCCTAAAAAAAAGGCTAATTACCTGGAAGTCAGTATTTCCAGTTATGGAGGAACATTTGTCTCCCTTACCACTCATGTGAAAGCCCTGGTGTTTGGTGATTGGTCTGTCAATGGGGAGACAGTTTTTAGCCCTGTGTGGCCCAGACTTTGAAAGACCTGTGAACTTGGAGGCCCTTACTAAGCATGGTTCTCTTTAACAATATTCTCTGAGGTTCCCAACAATGGAGTCATTATACAAGGTGCAATGGTGTGACGATCTGGGTGTGTGAAGTGTGTATGATCAACACAAAACATTGCGGAGATTTGGAGATTCAGCGGGGATTGCTGAAAATTGTCAGGCTTTATTGTTCCTTGTTCTATGGTGTTACTGCAGGGGTCAGCTGGTACCAAAGCTTAGATCCAATAGAGAACTTGCTCATTACATGAAGACTAATGCTTGTTCATGTGAGGTTATAACGGAACCATGTAAGAGTCTGATCATTTCTCCTGCAGCAGTCAGAGGGTGTTGTTCCAAATACATTTATTAGGGACTATTCTATAAAAACTGGATTAAGAAAAATAATAATAGCGGACTTGTTGCCCTTAATCATCAGTTTTTTCTTTAACCTCCACATTTTTTTTCTCCGGTTCTTGGATCCTGTATAATACTGGCGTGGAGACCTGATATGTTAGACTAGAATTAAAGGAAATTGGACTCTATGTTACTTTGTTCTTTGCTTACCGTATTTTCTCTTTCTTAAAGGTAATTGCTTGATGGCGCAGCAGACAGGCCAAGCCCACAGTGTCATTGAAAGAAAGCAGAAGGCATGTGATAGGGGGGTGGACTATGGTGAGACATTTGGCTGTTAAATATCTGACTTATCACCCATTATCATCATGCAGGAGATTTAAAGCACCAAAAGGTTACCTGTAAAGGAACTTCAGTGCAGAGATGGTTTCTCTTGATTTTCAATATGTAGGGGTCTACCCAGGGGCGTAACTAGAAATCACAGGGCCCCATAGCAAAATTTTGTATGAGACCCCGTGATTGCTAGTTATGCCACTTGCAGAGCCCGCCTGATATACCAAACAGCCCACCTGAGAGTGACCCTGCAGAGCCCACCGTAGACTCTCTATGGTGGGTTCTGCAGGGTCTCAGATGGGCTGCACACCTCTTACCTGTCAGCGCTGTTCGCCTCCGTGGTAGCAGTGCCCCACCTCCTCTTCTGTCCCCGGGCCCCGCCTCCTCTTCTATCGACGAGCCCGTCTGCTCTTAGGTCGCTGGCCAGTGATGTAAGAGGAGGCGGGGTTGCTCTTAGGCGGGCCCTGCCTCCTCCTTTACTGTGAACGCCGGCCTCTTCTGCCCCAGCTGCTGGCTGTCACTGACACAGCTCCGCAGCGGCTGTGAGGGGAAATGCGCCGCAGCCGCTGCACACATCACTGACAGGTTGTCAGTGATCTTCACAGCCGCTGCTGAGCTGTGTCAGTGACAGCCAGCACCCTTACATGCCATAGCGACCCAGGCGGCCCACACAGCATCAGAGGTGTGCCCTGGCCCCATAGTGGCCGTCTGGGTCGCTATGGCGATTGTTACGCCTCTTTGTCTACCCCCTAACACCCCCTGTAATAAAGCAGTGTTATTCCGGTTTTCAAATTAGTCATTACTTTCCTCCAGTAGGGTGTGCTCATGAGTTGTTCATCTGCCTCATCCTCCAGACTTTGCTGTGACAAAGTACTGTGCTGGAGCGGCATCATGTGACCGTGGTTCTGTGGTGGCCAATCAGTGCAGTAAACTTCATAGTAGGAGGGATTGGCTATATCAGAGCCCATGAGAATGCTCAGAACTGGGGTAGTCTTGTTCCTGCCACTCCCCTGTTGGGAGGTTGGTGCTCAGGTGCTGGGCGGCTGCCTAGGTCTGAGGGTTAGGCCCTCAAGGCCTAACCTCATGGAATGCCATGTGCCATCTGATTTTGCTGGATCCAATGCAGGGACCTAACCCATGTTAACAGAGGTCATGGGGACACTGTAGTCACCACTGGTCCCTCCACTGGTCCAGGCTACAGTTTGTCCTGAAGCAGAGTATACACTGGAACCTCTGTGGGAATGGAGACACTTCTGGCCTTTCAAGAGGGAGAAGATGGACCTTCCACTAGGATCTGTACACCTTACTAGATTCTACTATATTACCAGTATTTTCAGGTATTCCAGCATGTCCATCTACAACCACTATTCCAAGTTCTTCAATAAAAGATTAAATTGGCATCCATGGACTCACAAGGCCCAGTTGGGTGGAGGCACTGCCATTACAATTGATTACAGCCCGTTTACTCCCACTTAGCGGAGACTCAGGTTTCCCGGTTACCCACAGGTTGGCAGCGGTAGTTGATCGGAGACGGTCATCTCACATGACCCCCCCGAAACAGGGCTACACATATCTACTTACCTGCAATGGCCACAATGAGGAGGTCCATTCTTGCAAGGGCATGCACATAACGAAATGTGAATACCATAGGACAGGTAGACAGGGTAGGTGGGAACACACAAAATGTGAAGGTGGACAGGAGCAGAACTGGGGCCTTAGGCATGCTGAGCTTTTTTATTGCAGACACCAGGTGATATAAGTAGCCAGCGACTGCCTTTTACTATAATCGAAAAATCAGCTTCAGTTGGACTGAAATGATATGCTGAGTTTTTGGGCTGCATACATAGATATGGGCTTCTTAAGATCCAAGGTCTCTTCTCTTCAGAAATGTTATTGCTTGATTTTCATATGCATTGCATGTATTTTGCCCCCCTAGTTGAGTTGCATATACATGTTACATTTTTGACACACTGTATTTCCATACTATAACCCACATGTTCTCTCTCTTGACAGTGTACAAAGTAACTCTTCTTGAGATACAGTATGCCAATGACTATGATCGATACCTGATGCATGTAACGAACGTCTTTAAGAGCGGTAATTGTCAGAAATAAAACAGCATATTACTGATATTCTAATGTACTGATTGTGCCGCTGACTGTGATATGTCTTTTGGGCTGTAGATGGTGCTGTGGTGCAATGTTAGTTTTCTATATGCATACTTATCTATGATACACAGGAAGTTTCCTTTACAGTGCTGTATTCTGATGTAATGTTCTCCTAAGCAAGTAAAACTTAATTCAGCATACCCCCAAGAGCTCAGTGCTTCAACTGAACACATAACCAACAATAATGTATTACATTTTATTTTTTTCCCCTACCACTGTGTGGTTCTCTTAGGAGTGTAGGTTCTGCACAAGAGTACATTCGCAAAATTGAATGTACTCTTGTGCAGGGCTATGGTAATTGTCTGAAAATACTACATTATGGCCTCTAGATGGCACTGAAAAGCATAAGAAGTAAATTATGCTTTCCTATGCTCCTCGGCTCCGTCTAACGGCCATAAATTAATACTATATTTTCTAAGTTTGCAGTCAGGTCTGCTTTACTGCCTTGACCGGATGTGGGCAGACTTCTGCTCCTCAGCTCCATCTAGTGGCCATAATGTGGTATTTTCCGAAGGTTACATTCGACCTGAAAAGATAAGAATGTTTGTTTTTGCCTCTATTCACACAGAATGAACGTTCACAGAAATTCACAGGGTGAATGGCTCTGTGAACTGTTTATAAATAGACCCCATAGGGATTACATGGGCTGTTTATCCTCCATCACAAGGTGGAGTAAAAATTAGAATGAGCACAGATGTCACATACGTGACAACCATTTCTGTTCTGATCCGATTCACTAAGGGATGAGTCTAGTATACCCTGCTGAGATGGGACAGAGGGTGCCCACGTGAAAGGAATCTATGCAAATAAAGCACTGATCAGCACTTTCTGGAAAACTGTGCAATTTATAACACTCATACTGTGACATTAGCATAGATCTTGTACCACCAACATGACTGTGTTGTGATTTATAATAACACCTTATTGGCTTCTCCTGTTTTATATGTGTTGTTGTATATTCTTTTCTACTCCACCCCCACCTAATATCCATCGCTGCACATCAACTGTCTATGTAGGACATTTCTAGAGAGATCACAGTTATCTCCTAATCTACTGTGTATTGAAATTTGAGTTCTTGCACCTAATATGAAACTTTTTAAAGAGGGCTAAATAGTGTGCCACTGCTTGTTTTTGACGGGTAACAACTAACCTTTGTCCTCCCTGGCATTTTTAGGAACCGATGACAAAGTTCTGAACCAGAAGCGTACCTTCATCAGCCATGTTAAATGTCGGGATACCCTGAAGTTTAAGCAAGGGCTGGATTACATAATATTCGGCACGTTTAATGATGTTTGGCAAACAGAAACAGATAAGTAAGTGTTGTCAAAGCCTTAGGAAGGCAACTAATGAGCTGTATTGAGAACCGTTATGCTTAAAGTGGAACTAGTGAAGATCTGCTACATTATTATTATTATTATTATTATTATTATACAGGATTTATATAGCGCCAAGAGTTTGCACAGCGCTTTACAATATAAGGAAAACATTATAATCACAATACAATCCAAGACAAGATGGTAAGGAGGGCTCTGCCCGTGAGGGCTTGCAATCTAAAAGGGAGGGGTCAGTGATACATGAGGAGGAAGCTGTGTGGGGATGAATTGTATTAGAACGTGATGGTTCAGTGGTTAGGTTGAGGTGGGATAGGCTTCCCTGAAGAGATGAATCTTAAGGGATTGCCTAAAGGCAGCCAGGGTGTGAGATAGACGGACAGGTAAAGAGTTGCAGAGGATAGGAGAGACTCTAGAGAAGTCTTGGAGGTGAGCATGGGAGGAGTTGACAAGGGCGCTGGAAAGCAGGAGGTCTTTGGAGGAGCAGAGGGGGCGCTTAGGGTGATATTTTGAGACAAGGTTGGAGATATAGCCGGGGGGCAATTTTGAATTTTAGCCTTTCAGTGAGTGGAAACCAGTGCAGGGATTGGCAGAGGGCGGTGGGGGATGGAAGCCAGTGCAGGGATTGGCAGAGGGGGGTGGGGTATGGAAGCCAGTGTAGGGATTGGCATAAGGGAGTTGCAGACACTGAGCGGTTGGTTAGGTGAATGAGTCTAGCAGCTGCATTCATGATAGACTTTAGGGGGGATAGTCTGTGTAGAAGTAAGCCAATGAGGATGGAGTTGCAATAGTCAAGATGAGAGATAACAAGTGAGTGTATGAGTAGCTTTGCGGTATCATTGGTGAAGAAGGGGCGTATTTTGGAGATGTTATGAAGGTGAAGGTGGCACGTTATAAGGAACTTCTAAAAATGTTAATTGTGCCTACGCGGTGCCATGAGAGATTCACCCTTTGTCTGAAAGCTAGAAGTGAACTTCCCAGTAAATGAGGGTGTCTCGGCACTCTTGTATATCTGAAGTGTGAAACCTAAGGAGTTTCTGACGGCTAGTCTTACAGGATTTGGAGTGAAATTTGGTGATGTCACTACTGTACTGCTTGCTGGAGGCTCTGACTTGAGGAAGCAAAACCCTGCCTGGTAGTGTAGAACAAGGCAAGGTACATCATTAATGAGGAAGAGATCAGCTGCAGGAAGATCACAGGCAATACTGGTCTCCCAGCTCTCCCAGCAATCCTCGGTGTGCTAGGTTGTCAATGGCAGTATGTCTGGCGCACACGTGTTAACACGCTTTATGTCATGGGTTAACATGTGTTACATTGGGGCAGCCTGTATTTGAATGAGCTGCCAAGGCACCAAAACAAACTGAAAATCAAATCTGCAATATTTTTGGTAATACAGTGCATCACATTTCATGGTAGTGCATTACTGTGCTTTGCAGTTGGCTACAACACAGGTACATATCTTCAGCACATGGAGTACAAATGAAAATGAATGGCACCACAACGCACTATTGCATGTAATGAGCATTGCATAACACTGACAAAACTGCAACGCATATGTGTGAATGGGCCCTAAAGGTTTTCAGTTCACTTGATGCACTACCACTAGATATTTTCTGACCTGGATGACAAAAAGCCTTCAATGATAACCATGTCATTCATATCCCATCTATTCTCTTTTAGGTTTTCCTACATCATCGGGAGTGACTCCTGGGTGGAGTGGTGGCCAAACAGCAAAGAGTGTCAGCGTAAGGAGTACGAAAAGACCTGTGATGATTTCTTCACCCTTTCTGAAGATCTGTCTTTATTTGGATGTGATAAATGAAAGCTGCTTCAGTGAGCAATACCGGCATAAAACATACAATATATTCACTGTATATTTCCACTGTTCAGTCTCACTTCTGGTAAACAAAATAAAGCCTTCTTTGTGTTTTCAACAGTCTCTGCCGCTTCGGTTTATTGTTAGAGAGTCAGCACAGATGAATCGATAGCTAGGTAAACTTTGCTTAGCTTTCTCTGACTTCTAGGCACTAACACTTGAAAAAACACCATTTATTCAATAAATGTTGTGAGAGACGGACCACCTCGGCAAGGGGTTAGAGGTACCCGTAGTGTACTTGCCTTTAAACCAGGGATGGAACATAGCAAGAAGCCAGGTGTAAAGTTGAATAATCCTGGATATATTCATCACGCTGGGCAAGCAGACAGCCAGCTTATTCATCAAGGCAACACAAAGAAGCTCTCTCTCAAGCAGTCCTTCGGTCTGTACACCAACCTCTGTCTGTGGGGCCAGACAAACCTAGGCACATGCTCATTGCATGTTCATACAGCCATGCTGCCTTTGCAGCACTCTATCTCCACATGAGGGAACCCTTATTGATGGGAGACTACTCTCTTTTGTATGCCCACCCCTGTCTGTAGGGCCAGATGGACTTAGCCACGTGCTCCTTGCATGTCCATACAGCCATGTTGCCTTTGCAGCGCTCTTTGCCCACACAAAGAAACCCTGATTGATTAGAGACTACTCTCTTTTGGACTCCCACATCTGTCTATAGAGCCAGACAGACCTAGGCACATGCTCCTTGCATGTCCATACAGCCATGCTGCCTTTGCAGCACTCTATCTCTACATGAGGGAACCCTGACTGATTGGTGACTACTTTATTTTGTATGCCAACTCCTGTCTGTAGGACCAGGCAGAACAAGGCATGTGCTCCTTGATTGTCCATACTGCCATGCTGCCTTTGCAGCACTCTATGCCCACATGAGGGAACCCTGATTGATTGGAGACTACTTTCTTTTTGTGGGCAACACTCGCTTGTCTCCAACCAGTCACCCTTTCACTGTGGAAACAGGCTCTTCCCCTGTCACTATCTGCATCTTTATACAGTGACAGATTGTCCATGGGTCACAATGTACTCATTCAAATTCATAAAACAATATTTGAAATACTGGTAGTGTATGTAACTTAATCTGCCTTTAACTTAGCACCCTGTAATCCTCTGCATAGTAGGGTAAACATTGAAAGTGGAGAAGGCAGCAGTGTGAGAGAGTCATGACTTTATTGCATTTCACACTGCTGTCAGTCTAGTGCTGGGAACTTGCTGACATGAGGAGAGAATAGAGTGATGATATCAGTGTGGTGTTTTATACTTTATTTTCCAATAAGCGTCCAAATTGTATCGATTAACTAGGGTAGAGAGACGTGAGGTCACTGATCCAGCCGTGCTATCTGGCACTGTTGACTATCCAGAGATACTAGTGCTGCAATGGATGTCTAATACCAACTTTGGATGTCACTGCTCACTGCCATCTACTGATGTCTTCCCAGAAATATACAAACTCAAGTAGACAACCAGAATACAAAAGAACCGGTTCTGAGCCACCAGGGAAACCAGGACACCACACCCCTAATATAATAGAAGCAAAACAAGGAGAAAAGTGGGGCTTTTCAGGTGTCATTCTAGGCATGGAACACATATATTGCACATTTCACTGTTAAAAGTTAATTTTATTGTACAAATATTATAAATAAATATTGTACACACCCATATCATCTTCCTATAAATAATATAATCAAAAATATAAATTGACAAAAGGCTTATAACCCCCAGGGAGGTCCAGGGAGGTTATAAGCCTTTTGCGATTTTATATTTTATATTATATTATGTATAGGAAGATGATATGGGTGTGTAAAATATTTATTTATTTATAATATTTGTACAATAAAATTAACTTTTAACAGCGAAATGTGCAATATATGTGTTCTATGCTTAGAATGACACCTGAAAAGCCTAACTTTTCTCCTTTTTTTTTGCTTCTAGACAACCAGAAAACATAGGCAGTATAGTGACTGGGTAGCACAGGGGTAGCTCAGTAATTTCCACCAAGGACACTATTGCTGAGTGGTCCTCAGTGATTTCCACCAAGAATCCTATTTATGTGGCATTTGTATGTTCTCCAGACTCAAATCTGTCTTAAAGTGACACTCTATAGTATTCCTCTTCCGTCATTAACCCGGTTGCAACATAAAATGTTACGTAGGGAGGTGGTCACACAGAGCTTGGGCACAGTCAATCTTCACAGAGCTATCTGATAAAGATTGTCTGAGGTGATTGTCTCTGCTACATGTAGGCCACGTCTAAGGAAGGGATACGTCACTATTACAGCAATTCAAAACATTCATATAAAACTCTACTGGCAAGAAGGACTGATAATCTTTGCAGAGGTCTACAGAATATTTTTAGGTTCATAGATTGTTGGGTTTACAAAAGGCAACTAAAAACAAAGTTTATGGGACGCTCTTCAGATTTGTTAGAAAAGTTAAGGTCATGGGAGATATTTGAGACAAAGGACAGTTCCAACTGTTTATTGCATATTTCTTATTATAACAATACTGCTAGGTGCCTATGTGACATGTAATATGCAGATCTTACACTGCAATTAATATTTTCCTTTGACTGTATGTTAGTAATTCTGCTGACACTAAACACCCCATTTATGGGAAGTGTAGATCATTCACAGCCCACATCCATTAAAGTCCAGATCCTCTTCCAGCTGCTGGGCCTTTTCACAGAGGTAAGTATGTTCAGATTTCTGGCAATCATTTGAGTTCGGGAACCATTCAAACCAGGTGTCTCTGCCTATGATATAGGAGTATCTAAAGAAAGAAGACAAAAAAATTACCAAATG
>NW_017306822.1:122976-128269 GCF_000935625.1 Nanorana parkeri | reverse complement strand
CCCCCAATTAAATTGCTGTGGCCAAGGTTACTAAACATATTACCCTAATAGACCTCTCTGCTTCTCCCAAGACCTCCAGCTCTCTGGCTTCTTCATCAACTCCTCCTGGAAGAG
This sequence comes from Nanorana parkeri, assembly GCF_000935625.1. Taxonomy (NCBI): domain Eukaryota; kingdom Metazoa; phylum Chordata; class Amphibia; order Anura; family Dicroglossidae; genus Nanorana; species Nanorana parkeri. The sequence goes on along the minus strand of NW_017306822.1, from coordinate 128,155 downwards.
ACGTCCTGCGCATGCACAGAGTGCCGTGCGCCTCTATGAGCATGTCCAGAAAAACCATTCTCAGGGTCAGAGTAAACACACACAATATGTGCATGCTCATGCGCATCAGAGGTCTCATTGGAAGTGACATCTTGCAGCCCTACTTAAGCAGACCTGTGGCACACATCCATTGCTGATTGATCCTCAGCTATTCCTGTGTCTGTAGTTTCTGTGATCCTGTTTATTAACTCGGCATGCCTTGACTTTTCTTCTGCCTGCTGATTGTACCCGCTTGATTCCCAGCTTTGACCTCTGCTCATTCTTGACCTGGCTTTTGGATCCTAATTTAGTACTGCTGCTCCTGATTGGCTTGACCCCGGCATGTGTCCCCGACCCAACTTCTGCTCCGGTACCCCACTTGAACCTGCTCTCCTACCATCCAGGCACCACTGCTACCTTGTGTCCTCTTCCCCCTGTCCTCATATCCAGGGAAGTTGGACACAGGACACAAGGGACCCCATCTCCTCCATTTGGTCTCACTCCAGGTACGTGACATCTCCCATGCTCATCTCTAGGACTTCTTTAGAGCCTCCTCCCAAGATCTCCAGCTCTCTGGCTCCTTCCTCAGCTCCTCCCATGCTCATCTCCAGGACTTCTTCAGAGTCTCGCCAATCCTCTGAAACCCCCTACCCCAACCTGTCCAGCTATCTCCTACTGTGTCTACCTTTAGGGGATGCCTGAAAATTAATCTCTCCATGGATGTCTATCCCACCTCTACCTAACAACTGAACTATTCATTTCTCAAACAACTCATCCCAACACAACTTCCACATTTTCTACCACTTGCTCCTCCCTTTTAGATTGTAAGATCTCACGTGTAGGGTCCTCCTAACCATCTTGTCTTGAATTGCATTGTAACTGTAATGTCCTCCTTATATTGTAAAACACTGCACAAACTCTTGTTGCTATATAAATACTAAATAATAATGATAACAAAAACAATAATAATAATAACAGCACAGGGAGTATTTTATGCTTTTCTGTTATACTCACCTGCCAAGGATGACTTCAGAATGGTAATGTGATGCTGCAGAGTTCTCCTTATCTTCCATTCCTCCTTGGTGTTGGGTGGTCCTCAGTGATGCAGAGAGGAGCTATGACCTGATGACATCAGTACCGCTCTCTGCATCACTGGGAAGACTGAGTACATGTAGTGATTTAAAGTGACAGCAGACATAGGGGGGAGGTGAGTATTGCAGTTGTTACATTTAAATAATTGCATAAGCCTAATTACAGGTTCTGTTAACATTTCTACTTTATACTAGGTTGCTAAAAAAAAAAAAGCCCACTGCTGGGTCCAATAGGAAGATACATAGCACAAAGCTTATAGTAGGTAGAAAAACCTCAACATTCTTTGATACTTACACAGATGGCAGTCCCCAGAGATCCTCCTTTTTACCCCAGATGAAGTAATCTCTTCCCTTCTCCAACCTCAGAGAGTTCTGACATTTCCCATGATTAAGAAAATGACGTTTCGACCCTTGCGATACTTCATCTGCACCTAGGAAGGCAAAAGCTATTAATGTCTTGCCTATTCTCAGTTCTCTTTCCTTGAAAGAACATCTTGCAAATCCTGCGAATGAAAACTGAACCGCAGGCACAAAAACATTCACCTAAATACAGTAAAACCCTCAATAGCCACAAAAGGTGTAAATCCACTTTGTGTGCATCAAATGCCCTTACAAACCCTGTAATTAGCCTGCCAAAGTAGCAGTGACATCCTCATTAATGATGGAGGGTGAAGCAAACCTTAATGCCTGAACCCAGTTTTGCAAATTTGGCATATGTTAGTAAAACTGTATATATATTTGCAACTACTTATTGGTCTGTTTCTAAGCAATTTACAGGGCCCTTTGCCCTGAAAATGTCTTTGAACATTCGTTCTTAATATATTCTCTTTGCAGGTTGAATGTATTGACATGTCATACTACATTATGATCACTAGATGGAGCTGAGGAGCATCTTTACTGGTTGACTGTATTGGCATGTAATACTGCATTATGGCCACTAGATGCTGAGGAGCATCAGAAATACATACTTATTTCCTATGCTCCACAGCTCCATCTAGTGGTCATTATTGGTAATGATCACTGTGATTGGCTATCACAGTGATCACCTGATTGAGAGCCTGGTCTTCTTAGACATGGTGCTGTTGGCGTCAGCTCAGCGTGCCCTCAGCACATTTAGCACATAATAGTAGATAAACCTAAGATACCATAACAGCATAAAAGCACTTTTTTCCAAATGCTCTGAGTATACATCAAAGCCCACTTTTGGCTTTTTAATAGACTTGAAGGTTCCCCTCTTATTTCTGCATAGAAGGGTCTAAGTAGGAGTCCAACATTCCATTTTCAGTTTAATTGTAATGCAAGTTTATAGTCAGGGCTGGATTTACTCTCTCTGCTGCCCCAAGGCCAGGTTCCTCAATGCGCCCCCCTCTACCCGCCAACCCCCCAATGGCAACTTTATTTTTTTTTTACTTTTTCATTTTTAACATTTTCATTTATTTTTTAACTTTTTAAAATGTATATTTATCTTATTAACTTTTACTTTCTTATTTTTTAGTTTTATCTCATAATTTTTTTACCCTTTACTTTTTTAATCATTTTTTATCCTATTATTTTTTACTTTTTTTTAATCACCTTTTTATTTTAATTATTTGTTTTTCTTCATTTTATAATTTTTTTATCAATTGTATTTTTATTTTTTTTCTTCACTTAACTGCTTAATTTTACTTTATTGCTATCACAGAGGAGCTAACAAGCCCTTGTGTGATAGCATTTGGAGGTGACAGGCAGGCCCGGATTCCCCACAAGGACACTGAGGCCCGGCCTCGGGGCGGCAGGGCGCAGTGGGGCGGCAGCGTTGTGAAATCCCCCGACGCCCGGAACATGCAGTTCCGGGTGCCGGGCGGTAAGTTGCCTTCTACATTTAGTTCTGCTTTGCACAAGCAGGGCTAAATGTAATGTGGGGAAGCCGATTGTACGTTTACAAGTGATCTTGGCAATGTCACTGAGATCACTTGTAATAAGTTAGCAGTCTGTCCGTCCTCCCCGCACCTACCTCTCTCCTCGCTAGCTCCGTCCTACCCCGGCTGCCGAGTATCTCTCCTGTCCCGAGTCCCTGCCGCCGATGCAGGGAGCAGAGCGGCAGGGTTAAAAGTAACCCTGGCGCTCCGTGTACACAGTGAGAGGGGAGATCAGTCTTCCCCTCTCAGCTGTGACAGGAGTTCCAGCACAGTACTGTGCTAGAACTCCTGTATTGGAGGTGACAGGGTTAATAAAGAAAACCTGTCACTTCCAATTGCTATCACACAGGGGCTTGCTATGTCCTGTGTAATAGCAATAAAGTTAAGTGGGAAAAAAATTTGATAAAAAAAACAATTAAAGAAATAAAAAAATAAATAATCAGATTCAAAAAATAAAAAAGGTGATTAAAAAGTAAAAAATAAACAATAAGATTAAAAAATTATACAAAATAAAAAGAGTAAAAGATAAAATACAAAATTTAAAGAAGTAAAAAAATAAATAAAAATAAAAAAGTGATAAAAAAAGTTAAAAAAAGGGGGGAGGGGGGCGCATTGCGGAACCTGGCCTTGGGGCAGCAGGGAGAGTAAATCCGGCCCTGGTGACAGGTTCTCTTTATTGAACCTGTCACCTCCAATACAGGAGTTCTCGCACAGCACTGTGCTGGCTCTCCTGTGACAGTTGAGAGGGGAAGGCTGCGAGTGACCATAATCTAGCAGACCTAGTCAGACAAGCCCCTTCTCTTCCTTAGCACTACAAGTCTTTGTAGGGATTCCAGTGATGAGGGGTGTGACCATTATTCAGCTATGGTAAAGCAAAACAAACGACAAACGCATTCAACAATTTGTTACCAGTTATACAGTAAGGTGCACACGAAATGCGTGTGCGTTTGAGTGCGTTTGTCGTTTGTTTTGCTTTACCGATTTGGTGCAGCAACGCATGGGGTTTCTCAGCTGCCAATGGGATGTGCGGGATCCCTTGTGTGTTTCTGTACCTTTAAGGAGGTGGGGCGTCCTCCTGACAGGCCTGCACCCAATTTGATATCTTCTGCCCCCATGTGCTCCAAGATGGAGACTCTCATAGTTTAGAGTTAGGACCGCACTATAAGAGGTGCCTTGGCGAGGCAGTGCGGCTTACACATCCTTTGCAGAAGACGTGTATCCAAACCTCTGTCATTGTCCTTAGTGGTGAGACAAGTTGTTTTACATGCTGGTTTATGAGTGTGCCATGATGCCTTTCTACTGTTCCATTATTCAGCTATGCCGGCATGGAGCACTGGAGTGTAAGCACGTAAAGCACTTTAAGGTATTTTAAAGTGAAAATGAGTTGAGAATCACCACATGCGGCAGTATTGGACTATGAAGAGACTTCAATAGGCTTTCATTCTAATCACATAGATATAAAGTCATCATTACCTTCTTTAAAAACTCTTTGGATGGTCATCACATATGTTCTGTAGTTGTCCCTCTACTCTGTGTCACTGAGTGTCGCCTTGTACGCTATGGAAATAATAAAGAATGATTTATAAGGAAATGGTCAATATGATGAAAGCCAAACTCCAGGCAAACGGCTAAATATTCAGAATTACTATGTTTTTGGCAGAAGTTACCAAAGAATTTACCATTTTGTCCAACTGGTCTTGAGGCCTACACCAGCCAGAGAACGCATCAGAGTTCATGAATAAGGATGAGCTCAGGTCGGGATGAACATGGAAGGAGCTCCTCCGAACATAGAAGGAGCTTATCTGAACATTGAAAGAAGCTCCTCCGAACATGGAAGGTAGCTCCTCCGAATATGGAAGGATCTCCTCTGAACATGGAAGGAGCTCCTCTGAACATAGAAGGAGCTTATCTGAACATTGAAAGAAGCTCCTCCGAACATGGAAGGTAGCTCCTCCAAATATGGAAGGATCTCCTCTGAACATGGAAGGAGCTTATCTGAACATTGAAAGAAGCTCCTTCGAACATGGAAGGTAGCTCCTCCGAATATGGAAGGATCTCCTCTGAACATGGAAGGAGCTCCTCTGAACATAGAAGGAGCTTATCTGAACATTGAAAGAAGCTCCTCCGAACATGGAAGGTAGCTCCTCCGAATATGGAAGGATCTCCTCTGAA
>NW_017306822.1:116243-120953 GCF_000935625.1 Nanorana parkeri | reverse complement strand
AAGTAAAAAAATAAATAAAAATAAAAAAGTGATAAAAAAAGTTAAAAAAAGGGGGGAGGGGGGCGCATTGCGGAACCTGGCCTTGGGGCAGCAGGGAGAGTAAATCCGGCCCTGGTGACAGGTTCTCTTTATTGAACCTGTCACCTCCAATACAGGAGTTCTCGCACAGCACTGTGCTGGCTCTCCTGTGACAGTTGAGAGGGGAAGGCTGCGAGTGACCATAATCTAGCAGACCTAGTCAGACAAGCCCCTTCTCTTCCTTAGCACTACAAGTCTTTGTAGGGATTCCAGTGATGAGGGGTGTGACCATTATTCAGCTATGGTAAAGCAAAACAAACGACAAACGCATTCAACAATTTGTTACCAGTTATACAGTAAGGTGCACACGAAATGCGTGTGCGTTTGAGTGCGTTTGTCGTTTGTTTTGCTTTACCGATTTGGTGCAGCAACGCATGGGGTTTCTCAGCTGCCAATGGGATGTGCGGGATCCCTTGTGTGTTTCTGTACCTTTAAGGAGGTGGGGCGTCCTCCTGACAGGCCTGCACCCAATTTGATATCTTCTGCCCCCATGTGCTCCAAGATGGAGACTCTCATAGTTTAGAGTTAGGACCGCACTATAAGAGGTGCCTTGGCGAGGCAGTGCGGCTTACACATCCTTTGCAGAAGACGTGTATCCAAACCTCTGTCATTGTCCTTTGTGGTGAGACAAGTTGTTTTACATGCTGGTTTATGAGTGTGCCATGATGCCTTTCTACTGTTCCATTATTCAGCTATGCCGGCATGGAGCACTGGAGTGTAAGCACGTAAAGCACTTTAAGGTATTTTAAAGTGAAAATGAGTTGAGAATCACCACATGCGGCAGTATTGGACTATGAAGAGACTTCAATAGGCTTTCATTCTAATCACATAGATATAAAGTCATCATTACCTTCTTTAAAAACTCTTTGGATGGTCATCACATATGTTCTGTAGTTGTCCCTCTACTCTGTGTCACTGAGTGTCGCCTTGTACGCTATGGAAATAATAAAGAATGATTTATAAGGAAATGGTCAATATGATGAAAGCCAAACTCCAGGCAAACGGCTAAATATTCAGAATTACTATGTTTTTGGCAGAAGTTACCAAAGAATTTACCATTTTGTCCAACTGGTCTTGAGGCCTACACCAGCCAGAGAACGCATCAGAGTTCATGAATAAGGATGAGCTCAGGTCGGGATGAACATGGAAGGAGCTCCTCCGAACATAGAAGGAGCTTATCTGAACATTGAAAGAAGCTCCTCCGAACATGGAAGGTAGCTCCTCCGAATATGGAAGGATCTCCTCTGAACATGGAAGGAGCTCCTCTGAACATAGAAGGAGCTTATCTGAACATTGAAAGAAGCTCCTCCGAACATGGAAGGTAGCTCCTCCAAATATGGAAGGATCTCCTCTGAACATGGAAGGAGCTTATCTGAACATTGAAAGAAGCTCCTTCGAACATGGAAGGTAGCTCCTCCGAATATGGAAGGATCTCCTCTGAACATGGAAGGAGCTCCTCTGAACATAGAAGGAGCTTATCTGAACATTGAAAGAAGCTCCTCCGAACATGGAAGGTAGCTCCTCCGAATATGGAAGGATCTCCTCTGAAAATGGAAGGAGCTTCTCTGAACATGGAAGGAGCTTCTCTGAACATGGAAGGAAGCTCATTGTAACAAACTTACCTTTCAGGTGCCACGGACTGGGGGTGGAGCTCCACCTCCACCCCGGGGACGGCATACGTCGCCTCCCTCCTAGTCGGCTTAAAGCCGTGAAAATTCAGTTGCACAGTGTTCGTGCAATGAAGCTGGACACTGGCAATTGAACCTCTCCATTGAGCAGCTTCTGAGACAGCAGTTGTCACTGCTGTACAACAGAAGTTCCCCTTCCATGAGGATGGCTGCAGATCTTACCTGACAACGCAGTTATCACTGCTGAGATATCCTTTCCATCCTCCTCTGGCAGTAGATCTTCTAACCACTCCCACTGCTTTTTCCTTCACAGCTGGCATCTATTCCACACCACAAGTGACCCCTAATGATCTGGGAGAAATTGTATCCGTTACGCTTCTTTCAGATGAAATCCACTGGAGCCGAAGTTGCCTTGTACCTGGCTGTTAACCCTTCAGCAGCAACTATGCAAAACTGGGAACCTATTACAGGTCCTCCCAGCTATCAATCATACAGGATTGCATCCTTATCTGAACACTTCCTGCCAGTACTTTAACCTCCCTGGCGGTATGATTATTCAGGATTTTAGGTACCAAAAGCGGTACATTGTTTTTCAAGCAAATATGTTGTTTTACATTGTAGGCCTGTAGTTCTTAGTAAATCCTAGGAATAACTCACCTAAATCTGTCCAAACAAGAGTCCAGTAGACATCCCATGTATGTTAAAGTTTGAAAAACAAAATAATAAATTATAATATAACAAATAATTAGAAATAATTACACAAAACAATAATATAATAATAATAAATTTAATTAAATAATGTATTCAAACAAAAAACACTGTAATAGTTCTGTAGATATTCCTCTGAACTGCTATTAACTGGCGAAGCTGTTTTCATACAACCCTTTGGGGAGGAATTAACCCTTGATTATATCCGTAGCTGAGTTTCAAAATATCCAGATATCCACGCTGAGTGTTACACTCATCTGAACATTGAAGGAGCTCCTTTGAACATCGGTGAGCTCCTTTGAACATTGAAGGAACATTTGAACATTGAAGGAAGCTCCAGCGAACATGGAAAGAAGCTCCTGTGAACATGGAAGGAATCTCCTCCGAACATGGAAGGAAGCTCCTCCGAACATGGAAGGAAGCTCCTCCGAACATGGAAGGAAGCTCCTCCGAACATGGAAGGAAGCTCCTCCGACCCTGGAAGGACGTGAAGCTCCTCCGAACATGGAAGGAAGCTCCTCCGAACATGGAAGGAAGCTCCTCCGAACATGGAAGGAAGCTCCTCCGAACATGGAAGGAAGCTCCTCCGAACATGGGAGGAAGCTCCTCCGAACATGGAAGGAACTCCTCTGAACATGGAAGGAAGCTCGTCTGAACTGTGTAGAGAAGCTCTTCCGAACATGGAAGCCCAATCAGCTGCAGTCGGGGAAAAATGACTTCTAGGAAAAATAAACAGCAACACAAAACGTGTATTCCTGATCCGCATTAGTGCTCACTCTTGCTGTGCGAGGTGATTGAACACAAAACAATTGCAGCACAGGCATCCCCTGTAACCGGTCACTCATGATAGGTCTCACTTAAGCCGGCCATATACATTCCACTCTGATTATACAATGTCCTTTACATTTACCATGGTAGGTCCCTGCACTACGTTGTTGGCAACTCAAAATCTGGTAATACGCTCTACAATATAAATGTACAATTTCCTTTACATTTACCAAAACTGTGCAGGAGCCACTTAAACAATCCATTGGACAAGGAAGTGCCTGATTGGATAATAAGTGAATTGCTTGTTTAGGTTTGTCCTCATAATACATGGCTTTGGAGATGGTACAATTAGATTGTATAGGGCATGGGCGGCTTTAAGCAGATTAAACAGAGATTTCAAAACCAGACTGTAAAGAAATCCCATTCATGCTATTTGGTGGTCACATGATAATAGGGTTTCCAATTTTTCTTCAAGTAAAACCCAAACACTCTAGCGCAATTTTTTTGGCCAGAATATAGAGTAGAGAGCAAGAAAAGGCAGCCAGGGGAGGGAGTACAGAGACCAGCAATACATTATACAACAATGCAAAATAATATGAAGCTACATAGTCTGTGTTCTTTCGGGGTGATGCCCTGATGTCTCCAAGGTCTCAGGTGACCTGTGCGGGCTCTCACCAGAGCTGTGTGGGCTCTCAGGTGGGCTCAGAGCACTCATAGGTGGCTGTGTGTGACTCAGGTGGGCTATGCGGGCTCTCAAGTGTCTATATGGTGTCTTAGGTGGCTATGCGGGCTCTCAGGTGTCTATATGGTGTCTTATGTGGCTATGCGGGCTCTCACGTGACTTTGTGGTGTCTTAGGTGGGCTATGCAGGCTTTGCTGTGGGGGCTATGCGGTGTCTCACTAGGGGTCCAGAGGCAGGCAGCGTTGTGTCAGACAGAAGAGGAGATGTGCAGGCCAGCCTGCGCCTGTTTACAGGCGCTCGCGGCTCACAGGAAGATGAAGCTTCAGGCAGATGCGGCTGCCTCAGGTCCGCGTTTGCTAGGGACCTCGGCAGCTGCATCTGTCAAAAAAGTTGTGTCTTGTGTCTGGGTGTCAGCTGGCTGGAAACCTGGACACAAGACTCAAAAACCGGGTGAATCCTGGACAGGTGGCAACCCTAAATGATACGTGGCTGTCATTATCCGTTATCTCACCATAGGCCACGCTGTTGTCACATATCTTGTCATACAGGAAACTGGGATTGTTGTCATCTTTTTGATGTTCAATGTGACAGTTGCCTGAAAGAAAGTAAAAGAAAACAATTTTCATTGTGTATAAAGCTTCAAGAGTCACCTTGAAGCAACAAGATGCTTTGATCGGGTCACCATCCCAGATCACTGTCGGTCCCTGCAGAACTTACAGGACACTCACTCCTAAACCTGTGCTTTAAGCAGAACTCCAAGTAGAAATTCACAAATATAAAGCCCAATAAGAGCACAAAGCAAAAAAAAGTTTAAATCTGGAACTGCCCCCCCCCCCCACACCACTC
>NW_017306822.1:113940-116231 GCF_000935625.1 Nanorana parkeri | reverse complement strand
CATTGGTCTATTGTATTCTGACAGTGGCAAGTGTTCCAGTGTCAGAATACCCAACTATGACCGCAGCTGGTTGTCTGCAGTCAATGTTCAGCCCAGAATTTGTGGACATGCTCATTCAACTAAAATCGTTTGAAAAACAGATTTTTGTCAAACAGATGGGGTTCAGGTGGGGCAACACATTGATCGAATTTTGGCAGGGCTTACCAGAAATTCAACCAGTGTATGGCCAGCTTTAGTCATAGTTGACTGCGGATACTCCACAGCAGTTAAAATACACAAGTAAGTGGAGTAAAAATAACATAAATTAGGCTGGAAGGCATTAGGAAGCTGAAAATTCAACATACCTCCTACTCCAGGAGCCTTTGGTGTAACACAGCATCCCTGCTAGACACAAACACCCTTTCCATAATGTAAATCAGTGATCAGTGAATCTCCCTTGGTTCGGTTCACCATGGTTTGGAAAAATCTTGTTCAAAATAGATAGTTTTTCTCTATACTAATGGAGCCACCATGCCTTAGGCAGGAATGTCTATTTAAATGTTGGCACAGAAATGCAACTGTGAACCCTAGACAGGCTAGGAGCTAGGTCCAATTCATCCAGTGGTCCCTTCAGGGGTGAGCACCACACTGATATTGCCATAGGATCCCAAGCAGAAAAAGAATGGGTATACAGGAAAGACTTGCCTTGGGTACAGTGACAATTGTCTCCTAGACAGATTTTTTCCAGATCTTTGTTGTCCTCTACCATGTGATAGAACTTAGTGCATCGGTTGTCTGCAAAGAAAAAACATAGTCCTAAACACACAACTGGCATGGAGTTCTTGAACTGATCAGGATACTAAATTCCTCGGAAGACCTAGCTGGAGGTTAAGTCAGCCTGGTCGGATGAGAATCTTATTTACAGCCACCCACAACTCAACAGGGGAAAGATTAGAAAAAGGTTGGATATCCTGTTCCACTCACTAGTGTCACCCCCAGATAAGCTCTCCCCTACCCTACACCTGCCCATACTGGTTTGACAGCTGAGCATTTGTGCCTGTGATAGAAGTAAAGGAGAATGGTTGGAACATGCTTAAATGACCGTCTATGTTCTCCTGTCTATAGACAACCTTATCTAGAAGAAGACCACCGGTCAATAGCCCAATAATAAAAGTGCTGGGAGATCATCTGATTCTGAAACACCTAACAAAAGACCAGTAGCCCCAACATTTGGTTCTATAAAAGTAATAAATGATTTAGTTACATAGTTAGTATGAAGATGTGTGTCCACTGAGTTCAAACATAGAGTCATGGCCAAAAATATTGGCACCCCTGCATTTCTGTCAGATAATGCACCACTGCGCACAGAAAATTGTTGCAATTACAAATGTTTCGGCATTCTCATGTTTATTTATTTTGTTTGTATTGGTATGACACAAAAAGTGGAGAAAAAAAAGCCAAATCTCACATATCCCATGCAAAACCCCCAAAATGGACTGGACAAAATGATTGGCACCCTCTATTAATATTTGGTAGCACAAAAAAATTACTGTAATCAATGGCTTCCTGTAACCATCAATGAGTTTGTTACACCTCTCTATAGGAATTTCGGACCACTGTTCTTTCGCCAACTGCTCCACTGCGCCACAACGTTAGGGCAGTTCAAAAATAATTGACTGCAAAATGCAAGAAAGATAAGCATTCTCCCCTCCCGCTCTCCTCCATCGCTATATACCTCCAGAGATCTCCTCTGATTCTCCCCACCCAGTTTACCTTTGTACACCAGTACGTGCCAGTATGCCATTCTCCTTTGCCTGGTCTGATTAGGACAACCCATATTGATAACTCAGACGAGGGAATACACCTTTGAGGACATTCACTCCTTACCACCCCCATGTGTATGACATTTGCACTAAACATTTTGTCACTGCATACCCAGCTGCAATCATTGCCCTTCCCATGTTTGACCTACTTGGTGCATGATGAACAATGCTGTATGAGTGTTATACCAAAAAACGAAGCAAAAGGCCTCCCAACCCTCCTGGAGGGCTCTGACACACAGCCTCGAAACTCACAATACAACTCAGAAAAATCACATACTACTAATGAATGACTACTGCAGACCAAAACCAGTACTGCCATGCAATTATTGTACCTAATACAGCAAAATTGCTGCAAAATGAGACGACCCCAAGCAAACCCACCCTAACAATAAACAGTCTAGGCCATATATCTCCTATTTCTGTGGCTGCTGGGACCTTATATCATATATTCATAGGTGGCTTTGTTCATATGTATGATAATGATATGGT
>NW_017306822.1:108718-113906 GCF_000935625.1 Nanorana parkeri | reverse complement strand
TGTTAGGGTGGGTTTCTTTGTGGTGGGTTGTCACTTGTTGCATCACTTGTGCTGTATTAGGTACAATAATTACATGGCAGTACTGCTTTTGGTCTGTAGTAGTCCTTGTGATTTTTTTTGCTAAGAGTAATGATGCAAAAATCCCAAAGTCTCCTCTTGTGCATCTGAAGTTGTCTCTACACTGTAGTCTTTACAGGGGATTAGAGATGTCGTCATCTGCAACCACTCCAACTGTTCTTGATCCAGTACTGTATTGTCTTCACATGTTCTATGTTTAATTGCCTCAACAACCTAATGGGGCCCCCTTCCACCCCCGAGTCCCATAGCAATCACCTGGGCTGCTATGGCCATAGTTACAATCACTATAAGTATTATAACCTGTGTGGCACTCTGTAATTTGAAAACCTCAATAACAGAAATGAAAAGCAAAGAGGAGTATGCTTACCTGGAGTGTAATAGTCATATATGGTGACAGATGCAGGCTGCAGGTAATCCACCTCCAAGTACTGGTGTGCATTAAACACTAGGCATTGCTTCCTAGTCTGAGAGACCTGGCTCAATATAAATAAACAGTAGTAGTACATGAAGAGAAGAAACTAATATAAAGAAGTGACAACCATTGATTAAAGGATGTGTAAAGTTCCAGCATATCCTCTCCTGTTATACCATCAACATTGTAATAGGAATACATACTAGAGTTGTTTTTCATAATGCAATCAAAGCTTACTTGAAAGAATCCCTTTTATGTAGTGAGTGCTGCCTTCCGTCTGCCTATTGGCTTGTGTGTACAGTGAGAAGCAGCAGACTGATGAGTTCATCTCTCATCCACACTGCTCTCTCATGTATATGCAGAGCTGCCTTAATGTGTGTCTTTTATATCTTCCTGCATTATTTTTCCTATGTCCCATTTGGAAGATTCCACTTTGTTCTGGAGACACAACAGCTAACAAGAGGAAAACCTAGGATGAATATGCCCCTTAGGCAGTTGTCACCAAAGCAGGTATCCAGATTGGAAGGCTTCCCCTCTATCCCTGTTCTGGTTACCTTTATCAAGCTTTGGATCACTTAAGATCCCGATGACAAATATCTCAGGACAAACAGATAAGAATAATAAAATAGGGACAAAGGCATTAATAAAAACCCGACAGGAGATGTAACATTTCCATCATCTGTTCACAACTATAACATTTTCTGTCTACATATACACTTTAATGTAAAGCAGTGTTACAGAAGAACATAAACCTGGGCCAATTTTTTATCAATATGAACATATCTATAAAGATATACAACGATCAGCCATAAAATTATAAACACTTGCCCAATATTGATTAGGTTCCCCTTTTCCTGATCCGTTGAGAAATGGACTCCACTATACTATATACTATATATAAGACTCATACGTAGTCTTCCATAGTTGTTCCGGTTGAATAAAGACTAGGGATGCACCAATACCAGTTTTTCGGTATAGATATTTTTTTCGGTACTCACTGATACCCGAAAGTCCCATAAAGAAACAAAGCGCCACTGCCGTGTAACCTAACTACCTGTCAAAAGCTGGATGCAGCTCCACCTGTAATTAACAGGCAACGCTCCGTCCATGACAGGTTACACGGTGGGGAGGATTTCCCTGCTGTGTAACCTGCTAGAAGTCGATCTGAATGGAGAAAAAGCTGTCAGCTTCAGACTTGAAGCTGACACATTTTTTCTTCATAATACTAGGTGAGACTCTGCCTCATCTGCCTCCCCTGACCGCACGTCCCTGATTTAGATGGACCAGGAGTTCAGCTGATGTTTTGGCTAGGACAGTGGATACATATGAATGCTATTCAGTGCTCTATAATCCCAAACTGACATTATAGGGGGTGTGTCTATGACAGTCTGGGCTAAGAGGAAGTGGGTTGGATGGCGCTGACCATCTTTCTACCTAGAAATTTGGTGACACCTAGTGGCAGAATGTTGTTACGGCAGAGAGCTCTAGATCGAAGTTAAAGGAGAACTATGGGGTCAGTGGGTTTTTCCCCATAGTTCTCCTTGGGGTAACGGGAGGACACAAACTAGCGTCCTCTCGTTACCCTAAGCTCAGTATACCGCGAGCAACAGCTCGTGGTATACTGAGACGCCGCACCTGGAGCGGATCCCGACTTAGACGACGGGATCCGCCCAGCTGCGTGAGTGACAGCTGGCTCTGCCTATCTAGAGGCAGAGCCAGCTGTACCCGCCCGCCCCCTCCTCCGTCCGTTCCGCCAGTCAGCGCTGGCAGATCGGAGCGGGGAGGGGGGCCTCCAGCCCCTCCCCCTGTCACGGCAGAGAGCCGTGACAGGATCGAGAGGTGAGGGAACCCGGTATGTGTTCCCTCACCTCCCGATCTACTGAGCCGACCTGTGACAGTCTCATTGTCACAGGTCGGCTTAGAACTATGAGGTGAGTGGAAATCACTCATGTCATAGTTCTCCTTTAAGGTGACGCAAATCTTAATTTGTTTTCACTGGTGTATAATTTTTTTCTTCGCTTTAAGCACTTTTTTGTCAAATAAAAATGTAATATGCAAATTAAAAACAGATTTTAAGCAATAAAACTGACCCAGAGCACATTTTATTCCTTTCTAGGAATAAGAACCCTTCATTGCATAAGACAGATGCATCTTAAGTGTTTTGGAATCTTAGAACAAAGATTATTCATTACCTGACACAGATGGTGATCGCCACAGTAGATTTTGCATTTTTGGGTTTCTCAACTGTTGGATGGATAACCGAGTAATTAATTAAAATAATTCAATATAAATCCTTATTTTATTAAAATATAGCTAATATGAGTACATTTTTCTTGATATCAGCCTCCTGTAATTCCCAGTATAGCAGTATTCAGAATGAAAGCAGGAGGACCAGTTTTAGGAACTAGATACAATGTGCTTAAAGGGAATATGCCAGGGGTGCCCATTAGGTAGATCGTGATCTACCAGTAGCTCTCAAAGCTGATGCTGGTAGAACAGGAAGGGTGTGAATGGTGGCCCCTTTATTCCATTTTGGTATACAGGCAGTCCCCGAGTTACATACATCCTACTTACAAACGGAGGCTATTACTGTACAGCAGGGGTAATTGTAACGCTACCGCGCTCGTGCGGAGGAGGAGCGCCCGCCTTTTTGGGTCTGGTTCGTAGTACTGAACGTAGATTGCAGGAAGTTGGCTCTTGTTAGACGTGCAGACGAGGGGTGCCCGCCTCTTCTTCCGAGTCACTGAGGTTTTTACTGCTGTCTGTATCCTCATTAGAAAGATTTAATCTCACTTCCTGTCCTTGGTACAACAGGAAGTGAGATGAAATTTACCCCCAGGAAGGGAAATTCACTCCTGTAAGAGTGATCATGGGGAAAAAGGTGTCTCCACTGAAGCTTCATCACCAATCCTGGTTTCCATATCAACCCAAAATGTTCAAAATACAATTGTCACAGAGACAGCAAGTGAGGGGAAATCTTCTATACAGGGGCACACACAAAACAAAATTTACGGGGGGTTAAAGCCGTCTCTATGCTATCAAAACAAACAAAAAACATTTTGGGGGCTGTAGTTACACTTAAAAAAATGTACCTGTCCCAACTTACATACAAATTCAACTTAAGAACAAACCTCCAGTCCCTATCTTGTATGTAACCTGGGGAACGCCTGTATTTATTTAGCTGTGCACACATGATTACCTATTAGCCTGAGTCTGCTGAGCCAAGCTCCCTGACACCTTGCTGGTGGATTCTGGTGGTTGAAGTGCTGCTTGTATTACATCAAATAATATTCGTTTACACAGCCTGTTGCACTGCACTGTTTGCAAAATACAGCAAGGTGAGCCAGGAGAGAGAGAGAGGAGAGACAGCCAGGAAAGAGAGAGGAGAGACAGCCCAGGGGAGAGAGCCAGGAGAGACAGCCAAGAGAGCGAAGAGAGACAGCCAAGAGAGCAAAGAGAGACAGCCAGGAGAGAAAACGAGAGAGAGAGAGAGAGAGCGAGGAGAGAAAGGAGAGACAGCCAGAAGGATGAGCAAGGAGAGACAGCCAGGAGAGCAAGGAGAGACAGCCAGGAGAGAGAGAGAGCAAGGGAGGTTTTTTTTCGGTGGTAGATCTCATGTAGCTCATCATTTGAAAAGTAGATCTTAACACAAAAAAATTATGGTCACCCCTGGAATATGCTGACTGAAGGGGACCACAAAGGGAGCAGTAAACTATACTCATCCATGTACTGCTACTCCCTCCTGGTCCAATCTGCAGGCTAAAGGCGTGTTCTTGACCCTGCTGGTGGAGGATCTGGCTATGGTTTCCTACAGGGCAGGGGTGTGCGGTTAGGGGAGGCAGACAAAGCCTCACCTAGTATTATGGCAGAAAAATACTGCTTCAAGTTTGAAGCTGACAGCTTTTTCACTATTCAGATCGGCATCTAACAGGTTACACAGCAGGGAAATCCTCCCCGCTGTGTAACTTGTCATGGACAGAGCACCACCTGTTATCTGGGAAGCCCGCTGCTTGTGTAACCTAACATAGTGAGGCAAGAGCTGCAACAGCCTCTACTCTGTGTTAGAGGCTTGAGCTCTGTGGATAGTTTGGACCAATGGCAAAGCACCATTGGTCCAAGCTGTCCAACCAAAAAAAACCCCACTGAGGACATCGATCTCGATGCCTCACCAGCGACGAGCAAGTGAGGGATAGGGAGGCTCCTCCCTTTCTCCTCCCTTCCTCCACCCTGAGTGCCTTACCCAGCACGGAAGGTAACGCACGCCAATGTTACAGAGATACTTGTATTGCAAGACTGGCTAAAAAGGGGTGTTCAAATCTTTTGGCAGGTAAAACAGTTCTTACACATTTCAACTGCGTATTAAAGAGGAACTCCAGGCATTTTTGAAAATCAACCCTTGAATTGGGGCTACCCCAGCACCTCTGCAAGGGTTAAACTCTAGTTTTGTCTAGGGAGTGAAAATAAAGAAGAAATACTTACTTAATCCTCAGTTCTGCCTGGCTGCCAGACCGTTTCCTGAAGCCTCTTCTCCCCTGGGCTCCAGCGGTCTAAGAATCTGTGATATCATGACATCTACGGTATTAGACATGAAGATGCTGAGGGACATACCACAGCTGGAGCCGAGGGAAAGTTAGGTGATTGGTCACTGCTACAGGACCAAGGAGCGGGTGAGTATATATTTATATATATATATATATA
>NW_017306822.1:104546-108540 GCF_000935625.1 Nanorana parkeri | reverse complement strand
ATATATATATATATATTTTTTTTTGCCCCTAGAGAAAAAAGATCATTTAAGCCTTGCAGTGAGGGGGTGGCCCCACTGCAATGGTTAACCTTTCAAATTCCTGGAGAGCTTCTTTTAAGCTGCTTCCTCGGAGTTCAGCTTTAAGCATATTAATATTAGCATGTAAGGCAAATTACTATCTCAGGAACAGATAATCCAGTCAAGAAAAGGAAAACTGAGTCATCACTCACCCAGGTACTCTTCCCGTGCTGTCACAGAAAGATCGTAATGATCACAGTCCTTTTTGGCATGAACAGAATAATATGATTGTATAATCTAGAGAGAGAATTAGAAGGTGAGTGATAACGGATCAAACCAGGACTAAATCGAATCTAACATTATTTCACAATTATGCATTCTTAAAGTCCATCTCCAGGTTAAATTGGCAACACCCCAATCCTCCTTCCAACTCACCCATCCCTCTCCTAGAAAGTCACACTTTAATAACAAAAACCCGATTCTGTTGTGTCACCTTATTCCGGTCATCCACCACTGCAATCCTAGTCTCCTAGTGACTGGTCTAGGCACCATGCCACCACTGGAGACTTTAGGATCTTGTAAAGACCTTGCCGATAAACCCAAAGGGAGGTGTCTACCCTCTCCCCAAAAAGCCCCCCCAACCCCACCCCTGTTAATACATTATATTTTCCCATATAGTGTTTAGACCCATCAGGTGAAGTTCTTCCTCCTGGTGCTGCTTATGTAATGAAAGGTGAGCAGTGTTCAGTCCAGGGGCACTGTGAGTCCAGGCTGTGTAATGATGCACCTCTAGTGTTCCAGGCTCACATCAAGTGGGGTAAATTACGCCGCCATCATCATCATCAAAACAGGAGAAGAGGATCGGTGGATGGAAATAGGAGCAGTGAGTCTATGGGGGGCAGCTGTTTTTATTTTTTAACCACTGCCAGGGGAATCGATTAAAAAAAAAAATCTGCAGTTCCATCTCACATGCATAGTAGGAAAAGCTGCATCTGACATTGTCCTAAAGTTTAAAGTTGATCGCACAAAATCTGTTAAAGAGCAACTCCGGCCTCTGTGCTTTCTGCCTTGCATAGAGAGCCCATTTCCTACATTCAGGCCCACCTAAACAATATGTTATGCTTTTTTAACTTTTTTTTTTAATGTCTTCTGGCTGGTCATTTGATGTGCTAGGACCTCTTCGGTTTTTGCCTGGCAGTGGGCGATGATGGACATAACATCAGCACCGCTCTATTCATTAATAGAATTTGAGTGCAGGGCACTGTTGGTAGGGGCAGGACCACGAGGCCCTGTACTCACAGTCTTTCCTTAGTCTCCCTAGTTAAATGATGCTGGGTGTCATTTAACCCAGAAGACTTAGGACATCTTGCGGCAGAGAAGAGGTACTGTAAGGGACAGCTCTGGGTTGAAGGTAAGTATTGCAGGCAGCTGCATTTTTCTCAACCTCCAGGAGGACAGATAAAAAACAAAGAGCCTGTAGTTGGACTGTAACTTTTTTATGACATTAACAGAAACAATTCCCTATGTAGACTATGCTAACTGGGAGAAAATTATGAACAATTCACCCATATCTGCCACTAAGAGTAATGGCCAATAGAAGTATTCCAACTTACTGTTAAAGTTGCCAGTCCTTTCCCTTTTGCAGTTATGATACAGTCTTCTTGAACAGACATCTGTGGGGACATTGACAGATCTTTACATCAAAATTATAACTAAAATAAACTTATATTTGATGCAGTCTCTCAATAGCATTGGCAAAGCAATTTTGTTTTTGTAAATCCTACCAGATATTCTGTAAGTAAATCTGTTATTTTTGTACTTCCTGTAATAGGGTGACAATACTGTTTGTTCTGCAGTGAAATTAAGTATTGTCATGAAGGGCCTTGCATTCCCATTAAAGTATAAGGAATGTAAAACCTGCTTGAATTAGGTCATATATTAGGTCAGAAGAACTTCAATGGCAGGTCTGTGCATCTCAAACTGATGCCATTCACACAAGCCCAAAGCTTATTGAGACTGGCCATAATAAAAGAAGTTAGCCACACCCTCCTGCTGTTATGATGGGCTCTCAACCGGAAAACAGAGTTGTCCTGTTGTGTTCCACCATTCCACAGCCATAGTCCTGGCCCCACACCACCATCTTCTTCTGTGATGTCATTGAGATCTGGCTTCCCATGACACTTTGGCAGGTCTGCCCCCACCCTCCCGGTCACTGTAAGTCCCTGCTTCTGCAGCCTACTGAAATACAAACCCCAGAAATGTAGGTATTTTGAAACAGTCGGTTTATAATGCCGCCTACAAATGCTTTGCATACTGGCAAACAGAAAAACATTTTGAAGGCCGCCCTCTAACATTCATGCCTAAGTTTTGTGAGCAAGCAGATTATAGGGCCAATAAACACAGAGGGACAAGACCTGTGTCCCTCAATGTTTTGCGGTATGCACAAAAATTTTAGTTAGTTATTTTATCGTCCACTGAGGGACAGAGGAATTCAAGAATTCTGAAACAGTTGGAATGTGCAAAAGCTGTCCAACTGAGGGGTGGGCAACACTCCTGCC
The DNA here is from genome assembly GCF_000935625.1 of Nanorana parkeri. Lineage (NCBI taxonomy): Eukaryota > Metazoa > Chordata > Amphibia > Anura > Dicroglossidae > Nanorana > Nanorana parkeri. Next base: position 105,964 of record NW_017306822.1, on the reverse strand, counting down.
CTGATGGAGGCAGGAGCCATCTGCAAGAACTAGAATCTGAACCAGAAGAGGTGCATTTTCCTGCTAACAACCCAGGGGATGCCACAGAGCATCAACCTGATTCTCAGACTAGGACAAGGATCACTTACAAAGATAACAACTACTTCAAAGGGCACAGAGTTTGCACCAGCAGAAGCTGTGAGCCACAGCAACCACCAGCAGGTGAAGTAACCACCTGAATGGGGAGAAAAGATCAACAGCAAGAACAGTAAATAAAGGGAATACAGCTTTAAAATAGATCCCTAAGCAAAAATTGGACGACAGGTCTACAAGGTAATATCAGCCAGTCCAAGGATGACAAAAGGCCCAGGGCATAACTTCTGACCTTTAGGTATCAGGGAAGAAGGCTTTATATAGATGAAGAGATGTCTAGGACACCCATCCAATCTTGTATGAGATACTCGATATAAAGAACTGTCTAGCATAATACACCAAGGGCATAGTCAGGGACCTCGGGAGGTGGAGACAATGTAAATGAAACTACTCTAAGTCAGACAGACTGACAAAACAAGGGGGAAAAAAAAGGAGTGAGGAGACAACCACCTCGTAATGATGCAACAATACCGGAAAACAGTAGAACAAGCAGTTGTGACCACGAGGACTCCTATGGCATCACTAGAACCTGGCAGGGAAAACTCCCTGGAGGGCCTGTCTACCTAATTCAAGACATGGGAGTACAAGACCTGCCCTGATCCAGCAAAGTGTCCACAGCCAAAGAACAAAGGGGAGGAACCTTAGCCAGAAAGCTATGAATGAGGAAGTTCAGCGGAGTTTGTGAATCAGCCACAGTAGGAGAACTTGACGCCAAATAATCTGAATCCTACGGGGGTGTCTGCGGTAGGTTTATAGCATGAGCTGTCTGCTTATAATCTAAGGAAACACCAACTGTGGTTTCTTCCTGATGTGCAAGAGATAAAGCATGCCCAACTGCACACAACTTTGTCCCCATAATCTAGAATACAGAATAGACAGAGTCCCAAAAGTTAAAAAAAGGTGCCTCTAAAAGGAACTGTGTGGTTGAGATTAACACCCTTAATATCATCCAGCATGGAAGCCAGGTCACTTGCCTTGTCACAGGGAGAATTCCCAAGCCTTTCCGTAGATGAAGGTCTTGCAGGACCAATGTGATGGCCAATAAAGTGTATGTCATGGGACTTACTCTCAATGGGACCCCCAAAGAAGCAGGCATTGACTGCTCTGGGAACCTGACTCCATTCCAAAATATAATAGTCCTGACACAGGCGTTCTCTCACGATGAGGGAGAGGAACTATTCCACAGACCCTAAGAGACTAAGGGCACATACCAAGGACCATTAAATCCATTGGGACTGCCTGTGCATCTAGCCTCAACACTAGACTCCCAGATACCAAGGGGGGGG